>NC_041019.1:38616619-38701566 GCF_004193775.1 Glycine soja
ACAAATCAGACTAATAAATTGAAAATAGCTTTTTGTGAAATAATGAGGAGGGGAAGGTTCCAAATATTTAACCATATATTTCAATCAATCACAAATTCGATAAAATATATCAAATAATATATTTATTAGCTTTGATAGAAGTCTTAGGCTAATCCATAGAAATGTCTAATCATAGACTTGGTGGGAAAACAAAAATGCGAGGGAATGCACAAGGGGCCCTTCTTCTTTTTTCTTTACTAGCTTCTGATGAATATTAATGGTGAACAATATCAAAATGTTCTTCACCCAACTTCATCAACATTAATTCACATTCAACATCAAGTAAAAGACAGATGATGATAAATGATGAACAAAATGGGAAGCCGAAAAGCAATATTTCCACAACATCACAACTTACCTCCATCATGAACAACAAAAGATATATCTTTTACTCCTAACTCTGAAGTAAAGTTTCTATCTTTATACAATTTATTATATGTTATACTCAATATTCTAACACCCATTCATGTACATTATTTATTGTTAAACAATATTAAGTCACTACTATTCGTACATTGCTATATATACGGGAATAATACTACATGTTGCTCGATTATATGTTGAACCTAAATTATGATTTTCAAAGTATTACACAATGCTGCAGAATACTTTGACAACTGAAAGTTCAAATGAAAAATTTTGCCCAATGAAGGAAAAATAGAAAACACATTTTGCAAGAAAGAATACAAGGTTCTGACACTCCAAATCAACATTTAGCTAATGGTAACAATGACCACAAACCTCCAATTGAGTTGCACATATTTTATAAATACTAATTCAGATATAATCACTGTTATTGTTGAAAAGCGTAAGCGTATCTCAGCATGCGACCCACACTTTATTGATGACAGTCCTACACTACATACACAGTGCACACCTTTGTCAAGCATCACTTCGTCTTCGAATCAGTGTCGGCAACATTATATTGGGGAATTTCAAATTCGATCGAAGCATACAGTCAATGTACGTACCATTAACGCTTCTTCAATCCAGAAAAATTTGTTGTACAAGTTTGGGAAAGTAAATTTAACTTCATTAAACCTCAAACGACCATCAACTTCTATAGAACATACAACCACAGGTGCTACTCCAATTCAATCTGCCAGCACGTCTCAACATATACATTCAGGTAGATATACAATACAAAAATCAATACTAATATCGCACATCTCAGATGATAGTGATGAGGAAATCAATATAAACCAGACAAACATGGATACATGTAATATGTGGTTATTGTTATTACATCTAAAATGACTATATCCATGTGGATAATAATTACATCATGTCAAATTGATCACCATGTATATTTAACTTCCTACGTATCTGACTTACTTAATTAAATACAAAACACCTCATTTTAGATTACACAAATCTGTGTCATGTAGAATATTCATTTGACGACCCACCAATGGAGGATGATGCTGATACTGATCATTATAGCAATCAAGATACACCATATGGTTATCAAAATACTGGTATTGACGTTCAACTTTCAACTTACATTTTGCTGTCTTTTCATTTCTTTTGCACGTCGGGAGAATCTAAACTTCCAAATTAATGTGTAGGTCCAACTTACAATGATATTGGAGATCCAGTTTGGCAATGCAAGCACTGTAATGCTATGATGTGGTATGATGAAAGGATTAACAAAGACAAGCAGTTGAAAAACTCAAGGTTTGCATTATGTTGTGGTGATGAAAAAATACAACTACCTTTACTACAACATGCTCCATAACTATTGAGGCAACTACTATTTGACACCAACAGTACCCAAGCTAAGAACTTCCAGCAAAACATTCGTTCATATAATCTAATGTTTGCATTCACATCACCTGGTATCAAAGTTGACATAACCTATAATACTGGAAGAGGTCCTCCTACATTTCGCATCTCCTACCTATGGCTAATAACTCATCCAAATTTGCACAGCTATATATTTATGATATAAACAATGAAGTTAAGAACAGGCTTGCCCAAAACCCGTAAGGGTTAACATTCGACAAATTGCATGTTACATTATAGTTTTATAAATGTCTTTTTAATAATGTATACCATGAACACTTGGTTATGCACCTTCAACAATGTTTAGGAACAAAAATATTATTGATGAAGACATTATCATTGGAATCAAGAATATGCTGATAAGCACAATCGATATGCACATAAGTTCAAAATGGCAAGGGACAAACTACAATCTTTAGCTGTTTATGACCTCAAACTAAAACTTATTCGTGATAGGCAATCATATGAAAGATTATATAACTTGCCAAATACTACTAAAGTTGTTATTTTGATTGTTGGTGACGAGCATATAGACAATAAAAGAGATATCATCATTGAAAAGCAAATAGGAGTGCTCAAAAAGAATAAATGAACTACATCATGCATATTTGCCTTTGCAATATCCCCTTTTGTACCCAAAAGGAGAAGATGACTATAGACCAAATATTCTTCATAAGGATCATCCAAATATCCATGTTGCAAAGAGGAAAAAAGTTACCATGTGTGAATATTTTTGTTTCAGAATGCAATCAAGGGACAATGAAGCTCAAACTGTACTACATTCAAGGAGATTATTTCAATAATGGATTGTAGATGGCTATAGTATGATTGAGTCTCAAAAACTAAACTATGTTAGACAACATCAACAGAAACTCAGAGTTGACAATTACATGAATTTGAATGCCTATAATAATGAGTCCCGAACACTTGGCAATAAAAAAGGTAAGAGAATTATACTACCGAGCTCCTTTGTTGGTAGTCAAAAGTATATGGAACAACTATATTTTGATGGTATGACAATTTGTGGCCATATTGGATTTTCAGACCTATTCTTGACATTAACATGTAATCCAACATGGTTAGAAATTCAATGAAAAGTTAGGAAATGCAATCTTAGACCTCATGATTGCCCTGATGTTGTCTCACGGATATTCAAAATGAAGCTAAATCAATTGATGAATGACCTCACAAGTGGACATGTCTTTGGTGCCATTGTTGGATGTAAGTAATTACCACCTCTACCAATCATTTTCTACACTTTAAATTTACAATTATATTTTCAAATATACATTATTAATCATGCTACTAATTTTTCAATTGGACTGCAGTTGTTTACACTATTGAGTGGCAAAAAAGAGGATTGCCTCATGCTCATATTTTAATATTTCTATATCCTTCAAACAAGTATTCAAATCCATAAGACATTGATAACATCATTTTTTCCGAGATACCAAATAAGGATACACATCCAGAATTGTACGAAATAGTCACCAACAATATGATTCATGGACCATGTGGACTACCAAATACGAGGGCACCATGTATGGTTGATGGGAAGTGTATTAGATTTTTCCCTAAGAAGTTTCACCAAGCAACAATTGTTGACCAAGATGGATTTCCAGTTTATAGAAGAAGAAACAACGGGCATACGATTCAAAAGAATGATATTGAACTTGATAATCGATTTGTTGTACCATATAGTCCACATCTCCTACTTAAATATAGATCACACCTAAATGTGGAATGGTGCAATCATAATGCATCAATCAAATACCTGTTTAAGTACATCGGCAAAGGATTCGATCGGATTACAGTAGCTATTGTTAATGTGCAAAACCAAGATGACACACAAACTAAGGTTCATCTTGATTGTCGGTATGTATCAATCATCTGAGCATTAAATGCATAATATCTATACACAAATCACCTTTCTTGTTTATATTCATTTATTACATATTATGTGTATATGCTTTATTATTTCATTCACCAGGTATGTGTCACCCCCTAAGGCATGTTGGAAGATTTTTGCATTCCCAATGCATGGACGTGCATCAGCAGTTGAACGTCTATATTTCCACCTTAAAAATCAATAGTCTGTTTACTGGAAAGATAGTCAACAAATAAGTTCCGTATTATCTAAGAGTACAATCAAAGAATCAATGTTTACAGCTTGGATGGATTCTAATAAAATATACCCTCATGGCCGGGATCTTACTTATGTTGAATATTTGTCAAAATTCATTTATGTTGCACACAAAAGATGATGGCAACCAAGAAAACAAGGATATACAATTGGCAGGCTCATATGGGTACCCCCTTCAAGTAGAGAGTTGTTCTACATAAGGATGATGCTAACTTCTGCTACTAAAGGGTCACAATCTCACAAAGATATTAGAACAGTAGGAAATGTGGTCTGCAATACATTTAGAGAAACATGCTTTGCAAAAGGTTTTTTTAGGAAATGATCAAGAATTTGTTGGTGCTTTACGAGAAGCTAACACTTGGGGATCTGCACAATTCCTTAGAAATTTATTTGTGAAGTGTTATTTATGAATACCATGGATAGACCATAATATGTGTGGGAACAAACATGACAATGTATGACAGATGATATTCTATTTAATCATAGAAGATAAGGTAATTTCAAACAACCTAAATAATTGCATATCATTCATATGAAACAAGTCAAATACTAACGAACTAATTTTTGTACTGTTCATAGGCATTCAACTAACTGACAAAGAAACAATGCATCTTTGTTTGACTGAAATTGAAAATCTGATGCAAGCCAAAAGGAAAAGTCTACGAGATATTCCTTTAATGCCATACCCAATAGGATATGCTGCCAACCCACATGGAAATAACTCGTCTACAATGAAATGGCTTATGATAATGAAATTTTGTACGTTGAGTTCAACAAATGCTATCACTCACTAACAGGTATGCACAACATATTTTAGTTTTTCTTAATACAATATTCATTGCCAACAATCCATACTACTAATTCATCTTGGACACACTACTAAATGCAGATGAGCATACTTCTATTTTTTTTATAAGATTATGCATGTTGTTGCAACTCAATCAGGTGGAATTTATTTTCTCTATGGATATGGTGGCACTAGGAAGACATTTATCTGGAAAGCTTTATCATCTGCTATACAGTCTAATGGAGAAATTGTTTTAACAATAACTTCAAGTGGGATTGCTTCATTACTACTGCCCGGAGGTAGAACAACACATTCTAAGTTTGCTATACCAATGCTTGCAACACAAAATTCAACATGCAATATTCATCAAGGGAGTGACTAGGCTGAATTGCTATAGATGACAAAACTAATAATTTGGGATGAAGCTCCAATGTGTCACAAGTTCAATTTTGAAGCACTTGATAAAAGCTTAAAAGACATCATGCACAACTATAGACCTTTTAGAGGAAAGATCATTGTTTTTGGTCGTAATTTCCGTCAAATACTACCTGCTGTGCCAAGTGGTAATCACTCTGATATTGTCCATGCAACTCTAAATGCATCATACATTTGGGATCATTGTCAAATTCTTAAATTGACAAAAAACATGTGTTTGCAAACCAATCATGCTGCCCATACCAACAGTGATGACCTCAAACAAGTTATTCATAAATGACTATGTCCTATCTTTGATACCCAGTGAGGAAAAAAAGTATTGTAGTGCTGATAGTATTGATAAATCTGATGAACTACTCAATCCTGCATTTGGAGTTCTAACACTTGAATTTCTGAACTCATTGAAAACATCAGGAATACCTAATCACAAGTTAAAAATCAAGGTTGGCACTCCCATCATATTATTACGAAATTTGGACCAGACAAATGGGTTATGCAATGGAACTAGGCTTATTGTCACAAGACTTAGTTCAAATGTGGTTGAAGCAAAGATTATTACTGGACCCAATATAGGTCATAGGACATACATATCAAGAATGCATATGTCTCTTTCTAATTCTCCATGACCATTCAAATTAATTAGAAGGCAATTTCCATTCATGGTTTCGTTTGCAATGACCATAAACAAGTCTTAGGGACAGTCCTTAGGACATGTAAGATTGTATTTACCAAATCCAGTATTTTCCCATGGCCAGCTATATGTTGCACTTTCACGAGTGCAAAGTAAAAAAAGACTGCATATTCTTATTCATGATAAACAAGACACTCCAAAAAATACTACTATTAATGTAGTATACAAAAAATTATTTGCAAACTTATAAACAAGGTATGCTTCCCAAATTCTTATTGTTACATATGTATTATGATTAATCAAATTCATTTTCTATCAAACTATACAGTAACACATCCTACGTTTCCTACCTACAACATTGTTGATTGACTTGATTTTCAACATATCAATTTATAATCAGAGTATTACAATACACTACGTATTTAACTTTACCAGTACTTATATAGGTTTCAACATGCACACTCTTTTGCAATTTGATTATCATCAAATCTCAAATAAATTTGTTATATTAGCTTTATTTCTTTATGTTGTAGGGGAAGAAAAAAGAGGGAAATGTTGCAAAATTTGTTATTAGGTCACAACCACTTAAGCATTTTCATATCAATTTACCCCTTTTTAGGTTAGTACTGTATATATTAGCAACATCCTATTTGGGATTTTTAGATTTTCAACAATCTTAACTATATATGCAAATCAATAGATTCATTTATGTTGATTGTACAGACTCTCATTCACTACAACAAGATGTATCTCATGATAATCACAACAATACCATCCTAAACTAACTACAATTGCATGAAGTTAGTTTCATATTCATATTGTATTTAATGTTTTGATTCTATCGATACTTCATCATTATTATCATCCCAATTAACAAGATTATAGAACTGAATACATGTAGTAATATTTGACATTTATCAAATCTCAAATATTTTTATTAGCCCGTGAATCGGCACGGGCAACTATCTAGTTGAACAAAAAAAAAACCCATTGAGACTTCCACTTTTCTATTTATAATAAAAAGAAGTAAAATGGACTCATGGAATAAAGTGAACACCACCTCGATTATAATAAATTTAAACTCACAACATTGGTATTAGAAGAAGGGTTTAAGTCATTCTTGTCCTTTAATCTCAATTAGGAGACCTTTTTAGGTATGTAAAAAATCTCACATTACTTAAGAGTAAAAAAAAAAAATTTATAAATATCAATTTTTTCTTAATTAATCAAAGTGTCATTTAATAAAAGATAAAATCGTGATAGACCATTAAATACTAAAGTAACTCTAATAACAATTTCAGAATATTGGAGTCTATATATATATATATATATATATATATATTCGACAATAAATAAGGAAATAATAATTCCATCATTTTTATTTTTAATGGGTCCTATGATTTTTTAATTATATTATATTCTTATAAAGCAATCTCACAAATAATGATAATCTTCTAATAAAGTGTGTAAATGAATCATGTATATTTTAAAATTTTCTTAAATTATTTGATTAGAATACAAAAAATCGATTACATTATTTAAAAATAATGCGGTTTTATAAAAGTATAAAAATATATAAAATTTCATTTACCAACCCTTGAAAGTAGTTTGGTTAAGTTGCCTGATGAATTTAAACTTGTTATGAAGTGAAAAGTATCATCAACCAACCAATTATTATCAATCACTGACAGTATAATTTCAACCTGAGTAAATTGACTGAACCGAATTATAATTATTAAAAGAATGTAACTTTAACCTTTTCAAATAATTATTTTTGAGGTGGAATCCTACGGGCAATATATGATTACACAGAATAAAGCTATAAAAGTCAATGAAATTAAATCAAGAGTCCGTCGGTTTCACTTTCAACATTTCGTTTTATTTTATTATCCATTTCTCATTCCTTACTCGTTAGTCGTTTCTACTAAAAAAAGCAAAACAACATTACATAATAATAATAATAATAAAGTTATCGAAAAATAATAATAATATTTTCCCTTAAATTTGACTCAAATTTGCTTTAGTTCCTTAAATTTTCTTTAAAAAATTTAGTCTCGTAATTTAAAAATAATCCACTTTCGATTCCCAATTTGTAATTTTTAAGTCTCTGATAAGCATCAAAATTGAATTATTTTTAATTTACGAAAAAATCACATTTTAAATTTGACGGAACAAAAGTAAACTTCCTAAAATAATAAAAACAAATAATTTAAGCCATAATTATAATTTGTGCAACTTTTGGCTTAGCTATCCTTGTGGTGACTGTGAACCAATATTCTGGCATAATTTTATTTTTTATTTTTTTATCAAGCTTTAATAAAGCTATGGTAAGGGGTGTTGTTTGTTACATTTCATCAGCAGCAATGTACTTTGTGTCTTGACACAATCCACACACACACCAGCATTTTCCAACATCCAAAAACAAAGTCCTAGGATAAGTTAAGAACTCCAATCTCTTGCACTTTCTTGTTTTCACATTATTATTATTACTACTTGTTTGTGTGTGTCTGTTCTACATTGTTGCTTGCTACCCTACCCATGATCTTGGAACTGTGACGAGATGCCACATTGATTAACAACAACAACAATAACAACATTAGATCTCAAGTTGGAGTCTTTGTTTGGAGACACCCATTATGGGGGGTGTGAGTCTGAGGGAATCATGGTGTTTCTGCAAAGGGGTGAGTAAGTCTGAGAGAATGAAAGCTGCTATTTTTACAGGGAAGGCTCAGGCCATGGCCACAATCGCCGCCACCGCCGCGCCTAATGGGGCTTCCGGCACCGGGTTTTTGATCCACAGGAACCTTCTATTGACCACTCACGCCAATCTTCCGTCGGTGGTCGCCGCTGACACCGCCGAGATCCGGCTGCACAATGGGGTGGCTGCCACTCTTGCTCCTCAGAGGTAACCCCCCATTTGAGGATAATGCTGTGATTTCGTTTTGCTTGCTGTAGTTGGTGTCGTGTGTTTGTCAAAATTGGAAGAAAATGTTGCCAAACTGTCATTATCTTTTTCTTCTGGTTAGTTTTTCTTTTTTTAAGATTTTTTTTTTTGGGGTGGTGGTGGTGGTGCTTGAGATTTTGTGTGTTTGCTAGGTGGGAGAGGGAGATAGGTATGCAAGTATAGGATTATTGGGATTGAGGGTGGTTGGCTTTTGAGTTGAGATTTGTTTCTAGAAGATGGTTACCAATGCAGTTAATGTGGTCAAGTTGGATAGGAATTCAGTTCTAAATGTTGGAAACACATTATTGTTAGAATTGAGAAGAGTTCAGTTTGTTTTTTTTGTTAGAGATCCTAGTATTTGAAAGCTACTTCGGGTTGGATCGGGTAGATTCCCTTGTGGAGGCAAAAGCTCCCGTTGCTTGATTTTTCTATTTACAAGACTTGAACTTAATACATTGCTTGAGGGGAACCAAACTCTTTGAGACTGGGACCAGCAAACATTTGAAATGAAATATTAGCGCATCTTATTCTTTTTTTGAACTATTTCTGGATGCCCAATATACTTCTTGCTGACTGTATCACTGTACAACACAGTGACACATTCCACCGCACATCCTTCTTGTCTCTATTTTACGTTTCATTTGATGATTTATTTTTCCTTGACTTTCTGTATACCTGCAATTTTGTAAAGTTTGAAATTTTTTGCTGCTTGTTTCTTTTTATAGCAGTTGTACCTAACATTAGTTCGCTTTATCAAGGATATTCATGTAGAAAAATAATGGTGGTTGCTAATTTAGTTAATTGCTTGCTTATTAAAAAATTAGTTAATTACTTTTAGAAAGGTAACTTCTGCACGTATTAACCAGTATCATGTGATACCATTTCATGTGTTGATGTAGATGACATTGTTGTTGCTTATTCACATATCTTTCAGCTTAACTACTTAGTTTTCATGACTGTCTGGCCAATCCTTACCAACTTGGCCTACTAGCAGATAGAAAGAACTACCAACTGCAAAGTATGAAGTCTCATTTATTTTGAACCAATGAATTTATTTAATTTATGGTCAGAGCTAGCTATTTCTAGGCATAGCAGACCAAAATAGTAATTAAAGATAACTGTAAATGTTGGCTTGTGTTGTGTGCATTGATGTCAATAACCCAATAGTTATTATAGTTGGTTCTAGACTAATTATGATCCTTCGTAGAATCAATTATGTAAATGTGTGAATATGTATTCCTTCAAGATGCCAAAATTTATTCTCCTTATATATAATTCATGACGTTCTGGCACGCATTCATCAAACTACAGACTGGTATGATTCTATAGTCGGTAACTAGTTGTTAGCATTTTCATGTGAGGTATTCAGTAGTGTATGGTAGTTCCAGTCTTGTTCTTTAAAATCTCTTATGAACTCGTGTATATGGAATAGTAAGAGTTAAATACCAAGAAATCAAATTACAGTCTTATCTTTTATTCAGCAAAGGCAAAAATATATAAACAGAAGGTTTGAGAATCTTTTAGAAAGGCTATCTCATTTTCAATTTTTCCTTAATACCATTGAACATTAATAGTATGTTTTTCTGTTTAAAACCCTCAAACGGATGTTCAGCCAGAAGCTGGAATTTGTAGCTTCTCACAAAACTGAGCTTTGGAATGTGTGCCACATGGTGAAACAAGAAAACAAACACACACTAAATAGTTTTTTCCCTTCTCATTCAGTCCGTATATATGACTATGTGCTTGGCATTTACATAATTTGCCTCACATTTCAGAAATTATTGTCATTATTAACTTAACACACCTTGAATATATAGAAACTGGTGTATAATCTTTTTTTTTGGAAAGTTATCATAATTGTGGTAATGTGGTCACACCTAGCCCACTTTAGTTGCGGTTCCTTTGGAGGCTGCCTTAATTGCAGCCTCGGAGGGGGCGGGGGGGTGTTTAGTCCTGCATAGACTAACTGGTTTCATGGGGTTGAGTTGGGCCCTAAGCCCAAATTCTAAAAGCTGGAAAAGGTATTTCAAGATGTAAACTTTTAGTTGATTATAATGGAAAATGTTGAGTGGTTGCATATAGAAGATGCACTGTTATCTGAAATGTGAAAAAGTCATCTAAATTTTATGCATAATATTTAACAAACGAACAATTCATGATACATGGAATGGAATCAAATCAATCTAAAACAAATTGAATGTCAAAATTTTGGTTTTGATGTTTTAGCATTTTGTCTAATTAATAATATAATTCTTATTACTTTGGTAGAGTTTTCTTCATAGGAAATTGTTGGAAAGCCACCTTAATTGTGATCACCCTTAGGTAGCTGTGGACAAAGAAGGTTGTGTTGAAGTCCCACATTGTGGTGGGTAGTCGTGGATAAAAGGGGGTATGCTGAAGTCCCACATTGACTAGATATAGTGCTGAGATCGAGGATATAAGTGGGTTGCAACCACACCTTACAAGTTGGTTGAGTTAGGCCTATACTCACTTTTTGACATGTTCCAAAAGAAAAGTAGACATAGAACACACTTTTCCTTAGTAAGACCTTCATATAAAATGAACCCAAAAAGAGTTTGGGCTCGTTTATTAGACAGTCATACATTTTAATATGTCTAATCTCCCCACTAAGTTTGAATCTTGCATCCTTAAACTGAGAATCTTATGGATTTATCGGCATCTTATTAATATACTTGAGTAACTTTATTTACTATTCTTCCTTTCAAGCAAGTTTCTGCTGATTTTATTTTAGTATTTCTCTATTTCATATTACTCTTTTAGCTGAAATTCATAATAGAAAACATGGTTCTGCAGTAACTGATTCTGATGAAGACCAGAATATGTCAACGTGCAATAGAAGTTTGCTTTAGTTTGAGTACATTTTTTCTGGCATTATGTATCCAATACTTTAGCATCTCAATTCAGACTCTGCATTCTGAAACTTCAGTCAACACTTTCTAGTAGTATGTTTGAAGTTTCTCCTAGTACTCCTTTTGGCATGTAGATACAAATGACGTTTTATTTTGTAGAGCAGCACCATTTATCTTATGTTGTTTTTCATTCAATTATGCAGATTTTGAAATTTAATGTTTCTGTTTACTTTGTGAACATATATTGAATTAGATTATGCTTGTATACTGTTGCGTTTAATGACTTAATTTACATTGTGGTCTTACATTTCTTAATGATGATGTTATTCATATATATTATTTCTCTCTCTTTTTTTTTAAAAAAAAAGAATGTGAATTTGGGTTTTTCAAATCTCATATTGCTTCTTGCCTCATTGAGATCACTCCTTCAAAAAAGTTCCTTTTGGGAACATTCAAAGAGAACTTTAGTGTTTTCTACTCAGCTATTCGTTTTTATTTTTTATTTTGGGGGTGGGTAGCTACTTTTAGAGGATATATCTCATTGTCTTCTCCAATTAATTTATTATCTTATTATGAAAATCACCACTTACAGCAGTCCTTAGAGTGATTACTTGTAAACCAGTGCATCATTTTTTTACTTGGTTTCAGGTTTTTCATTACAAGTTCTGTATTAGATCTTACGATTGTGGGTTTAGATGACGGGGATGGAGACTCAAATGCACAGGGTCAGTGCCCTCACTACTTGAAGACCAGTTGTAAAGCCAATCTGGATCTGGGAAGTGCAGTGTACCTTTTAGGCTACACAGAGAAACAGGAGCTCACTGTTGGTGAAGGAAAGGTGGTCATAGCCACTGACAATCTCATAAAACTGTCAACTGATGGAATTCAATGGAGTCCTGGTTCTGCAGGTTTTGATGTGCACGGCAATCTAGCTTTTATGATATGCGATCCTATGAAATTAGCCACATCACCTAATACCAAATCTCCTTCAACTTCAACTTCATCATCATCATCCTCTTGGAAGAAAGACCACCCCATGCAATTTGGCATACCAATTTCTGTCATATGTGATTGGTTAAACCAGCATTGGGAAGGCAACCTTGATGAGCTTAACAAGCCAAAATTACCAATCATGCGATTGATGTCTACCGGCCAAAAGAGCGACCATTCATGTGCTTCCTTCACCCTGAGGCAAGTTTTCAAGTCAACTGAGGGTGATGATGATGGCACCCCTTCTTCATCAAACAACGCCTTGAAGGCAAGGGATCAGGGACCAAGCTCTTCTGCTGCTACCAACACAGTTGAAGAAGAAAGCTTGATCACTAATCCCAATGCTGCAAATGTACAGGGAATTCCCACTCCAGAAATATATGAATCGCCTAGAGTAACCGCTGGCCCACTCAGAAGGAAAGAAAACATACCATTGCAGCTTTTGGACATCAATTTTCCTCCAAGGACTGCCAAACATGCAGTTTTTCCACAATTATCCAAACCAAAGTGTGCTGAAAATCTTGCCAAAGAACCTTTGCCCGAAAACCAAGTAGAAGGAGAACAAAACAAGCACACAAGGCCAACAACTCCTATTCCAGATGTTTCCTCAACAGGTTCTGTCAATGGAGCAGCTCAAAGCGAGGTTCAGTCTAGTTCGTCTCCCGTGGAAGTACACGAGATGCAAAATGGATACAGCAGCGAAGGCGAGACCATGTACTCAGCAGAAACCGCAGAGTCTCGCAACTACGCAAGCCCTAGAGAGTTGAAGTTTCAACAAGTGGGAAGGAGCCAGAGTTGTGTGAGTTACAATAGGTGGGGTGCTGCACCAAGAAGCCAAGTTGCACGTGGGATGATGGTGGAAAATCAGAGAAGCTTCATGCATGTGAAGAGAATGTATTCACAAGGTGCAACAACTTCTCAGAGAAGCAATGACTATTTCAGCCCCACTGTCTCCTCAATCATGAAACGTAACAGCAGTTCAAGCAAGCCACCACCCCGGCAGAGTGCTGTTCATTCTCCTTCACCCAGATGGATGTTTTGATTGATTGATACTTTATATATGATGTTTCTACTTCATAAAGTAAAATTAAAAAAAAAAAAATTAAAGAAAAAGAGTATAGTGGCTTTATGTTTATATTTTTTTTGTTCTCCATATTTATATGCTCTTTATTTTTTATGGAACATGTGCAAAGACTAGTTATGGTGAATAAGAAATTTAAGCCAAGATGTAGATTTCTTTCAAAATGACTGAAGGTGATTACTATAGTTCCATGTTGAGTACAGTATTTCACCATGGATTATCTAGTTATTGAAGTCAACAGAAAGCCTTGAATTGAAAACTCCTTACTTCACTTAAGTTCACACGTTCTTGGGTATGTAATTATAAATCGAAATTAATATTAAAAAAATAGTGCTCTATCTATCCGTGCTGTAACCAAGAATATTTTATACTACTAAGAGCTGTTTTTAAGTTACGGATGAATTTAAATTTAAATATTTGATTATTCAACTCAATTTAGTCAATCCTCATTAACAGTTGCAATCAAATAAACAAAAATATAAGATTAATTTTTTTTCCAAACACGTACTATTTGTGTTGAAGGTTATCACCTGTGCGTTGTGTCTTTAATGTATTTGTGGCGCATCCAAAAAAATGCATTAAGATTTGACTCAATCACATCTCCCATGACACGTGAGTATATTTTCTTTTCTTCTAATTTTGGTATAAAGATTTACCTATTTTATGAGTGACTAATTTCTAGCGAGGAATTTAAGAAAACATCTTTAAAAAAAAAAATCTTTTTTCAATCATTTTTTTTTTTTATATTTATAAGGTTTCAATTCGAAACTTTATTTAAGAAATCTAAGTCTAATTCTACTCAAACCAGCATAATGTTGGTGTAAGTTTAGTTTTATTTTAAAGAAATTTATTTTTTAAACGAGCTTTTAAAAATCAAATGATTTTTTTTTTCATATTTAATATTTATGAAAGGTACAATGTACCCTGTGAATTGTTCTGAACCGAGCTCTACAAGCCCAATATGTTAAAACGGACTACTCCAACCTAGATGCCATTCTCGGCCTAAACTAATAACTGAAGTATAGACCCAAGTCAACCACAGTACAACCCAAACACAGATTGCTTCTCTGCACCCAAGTACAGAAGAACTCACCTTGACTCAGAGTAAATTGATAATGTAAGCATAAAAAAAAAAGTGTAAATTGCTAGTGTTCTACTCTGAAACAGACTAATATTACTCCTCAAGACCTTGGACTCTATGCTAAGTGATCCAATCCATCTAAAACACTAGATTTAAGGGAGTTGCTAGGTGCACCCAGCAATATTGCTGGTGCACCCAGCAATTTATTGAAACTACCATTTTGCCCTTTAAAATAAAATTATAAAAAGCGCGAATGTAATTTCCGGAAGACTTTTTTTCGAACAGCTTCTTCTTCTCTCCCGGAACAGCTTCTTCTTCTCCCGGAACCTGCTTCTTCTTCTCTTCTCCGTGAAGCTTCTTCTCCGCGAGGCGCGCCAAGGCTTTCTTCTTCTTCTCCGCGAACAGGTTAGTTCCCCTTCCCCTTCCCCTTAGCTTGTAATGTGCATCACTGTTAGGATAGCAATGGAACCTTAGCATAGCAATGGAACCTTAGGATAGTAACCTTAGGGTAGAAGACGAGAGGGGAGAAGACGAGAGTACGCCGGAAAAAAATGGCGGAAAAGGCTGACGGAGAAGTCTTCCGGAAGACCCGTTAGGGATTCTTCCGGAAGTTCCGGAAAGTTTCTGGAAGAAGTGTTCTTCCGGAAGAACACTTCTTCCGGAAGACTCCCGGAAAACCTCTTCCGGGAACTTTCCGGAAGAAGTGGTTCATCCGGAAGAATTCCGGAAGACGCGCTCTTCCGGAAGAACTTTCAAATTTCCGGAAGACCTTTCCGGAAGAATCCCTTCTTCCGGAATGTTTCCGGAAGAACCACTTCTTCTGGAAGTGGTTTTTTTGTTTTTTTTTTTAAATTTTTTAAACAGAAATTGTTTTGTTTTTTTTTTAAATGAATTATTTTATTTATTTTGGTTATTTTGTTTTTTAGATTTTATGAAAAATGAAGTTTGGGTTTTTGATGTCATGTTTTTTTTATAATTTAAATTGTGTATTTTTACTAAATATTAATTTGTAAATTTTTTTTTATAAAAGTAGTTGCGTTTGTTTTTGTTTATTGTTTATTTTTTTAAATTAGTGTTTTTTCTTTAAAAATGAAGTTGTCTATTTTTATAATTAAAGTTGTGTGTTTTGGAAGTTTTATAAAAATACTAATTTTTTATAATTAATTAGTTTTTTTTATTATAAATGAAGTATTTTATTTTCTAAAAAAATTGTGGATGTTTACTAAATAATTTTTTTTACATTAGTTGTTTAATTTTTTTTTAAAATTAAGTTGTGGATGTTTAGTAATGAATTATTTTTATATTAGTTGTGTTTTGTTTTTATAAATGAAGTTGTTTATTTTTTTTTTAAAAAAATTAACTTGTGGATGTTTACTAAGTAATTTAGTTGTGTTTTTTTTTTAGAAATGAAGTTTCTTATTTTTTTTTTAAATTAAGAGTTGGATGTTTACTAATTAATTTTTTTTACATTAGTTGTGTTTTTTTTTTTATAAATGAAGTTGTTTAATTTTTTTTAAAAAATTAAGTTGTGGATGTTTAGTAATGAATTATTTTTATATTAGTTGTGTTTTTTTTTTATAAATGAAGTTGTTTAATTTTTTTTAAAAAATTAAGTTGTGCATGTTTATTAATAAATTTTTTTTACATTAGTTGTTTTTTTTTATATAAATGAAGTTGTTTAATTTTTTTTTAAAAATTAAGTTGTGCATGTTTATTAATAAATTTTTTTACATTAGTTGTTTTTTTTTATATAAATGAAGTTGTTTAATTTTTTTTTAAAATTAGGTTGTGTATGTGTGAAAATAATTTGATTTAAGTTAGTCTTATTTGTTTATAAATAAAGTTGATTTTTTATAAAGAAAATTGTGTATATTTTGACCGAAAAAAATACGTGTTCGACATGATTTACAGATCATGGCCAGAACACGAGGTTTAGGTCGTGCCATAGGTAGAGTTGTAGGCAGAGATAGAGCTGCTGACGAGGATGCTGGCGATGTTCCCGAGAGGCGTAGGCCTACTGCCTCAGCCCGTAGGCTACGCGTTCATCAGATGACTACGGAGAGACGTGATATGGCTGAGGACATCGCTGACATGACTGATGATATCCCTGAGCAGCCTACGGAGGCACCTGAGATGCGTGCGGACGCACAGGGTGCTGATAGTGGTGAGGGGTCAGATGGTGATGATGCTGCAAAGGGATTCCCTGGTGGTCCACGTGACCCGTCAGTGCTCACATCATTTGCCGAGCATGTTGCACATGCCGTGTGGAGTGGACAGGTATTTTAATTTGTTAATTATTTGTCATTGTTTATTTATTTGTTTATGATTAATTTTTTTTAATAATTGTATAATTTGTACTTCAAATCAGGAACGTCCTGATTTGAAGTTAGTGTCACATGGGAGGAAGGTGACACTGATTGGGAGGCCAGTGCCTGAGATTGAAGGCCTGGTGGCTGCCACAGGATTAAGTCCACTGATAGATTGTTCAGTTATTACTGGCGATCCTGGACTTATATCCGCATTTGTGGAGAGGTGGCACAGTGAGACTAGCACCTTCCACCTTCCTGTAGGAGAGCTGACGATCACATTGGATGATGTGTCGTCCATTCTACATTTGCCCATCACTGGCGCCTTGCACAGTTTCCACGCTCTTTCTACGGAGGAGGCCAGATTCTTGCTTACGGAGTTGCTGGAAGTGTCTGCGGAGGAGGCCAGAGCCGAGACAGCACTCACACGTGGAGCATATGTACGATTAGGATGAGTTCGTGACATTTATGAGACCAGATGTCAGGCCCGGCGGTGGATTGTCGCAGCTCGCGCTTATCTGCTGCACCTTGTCGGTTGCACTCTTTTTGCTAATAAGAGTGCAACATACGTGCATGTGGTCCACCTTGACGCTTTCCGGGACCTCGCTCATAGTGGTGGTTACGCTTGGGGGGTTGCCGCGCTGGTTCATATGTATGACCAGTTAGATGAGGCTTGTAGGACCACCACCCGACAGCTTGCGGGGTACTTGACGCTACTTCAGGTAAATTTTGTGTTTATTAATATTTTAGGTTCGATTATGATTTAAACATGTTTTTATGTTATGTTAACCTCAATTATTGTGTAGTGCTGGATCTATGAGCACTTCCCTAGTGTGCATCAGTGCGTGACTGACGATACATACCAGGAGACGTCCCCACGTGCTTCCCGGTGGTTGACGTCGAAGGCGCACATGAAGGGCATCACAGGAGCACCCTACAGGGCACGTTGTGATGGTTTGACCGTCACAGATGTGTCCTGGTTGCCGTACACGGAGCATCGGGGTGTTAGGGCGTTTCAGGAGATTTCATCGTTCCAGGGTCAACTCAGATGGGGTCCTATGATCGTCACAGTTCGACCGGAGAGGGTGGTACGCCAGTTCGATTACATCCAGAGCATCCCTCCGCCGCCTGTTAGTGCACGATTGTCACACGATCAGATAAATGACAGGTGGATGGAGTTTGCGGATCACTTACTACCTGCGGGTCAGCCTTGTCTAGTGCCTGGGCAGGTATCTGCGGATTACATTGAGTGGTTTTTCCGCATATCTCACCCTTTCATGACACCGACCCAGGCAGCTGACCAGCAGAGGGATGCACCAGCTGCAGACCCTGAGGACTACATACAGCCGCCCAGCCCCCAGGTTCCAGTGGCATTTGACACCCCTCCATATGTGGTAAGATTATTTGCGCGTTTAATGTTTTATGAGTTGTTGTTTATTTTGATTTTCATAATAAATGTTTTTACTGACTTTGACAGGATGATTACGAGGGATATGAGGCGATTGCACAGAGGTTGGAGCGTGTGCTCAACCTTAGGATAGTCACTGCAGGCACAGAGTTATATGACATTATGCAGGACTGCCTGACGATCGCGAGAGGGGGACCCAGTGCTGATGGGACGGTCAGGGCTCGTCAGAGACGCCGCACGGACCATTGATCATTGTATTTATTTTGTTGTGTTGTAGTTGACATGAATATTTGTAATTATTACAGTTTTTGTTTAATATAGTTGACGTGTTTTGCACAGTTTATTATTTTATAATATAGTTTGTTATTCCGATTGTTTGTGGTCCTTAAGCGAAGTTTACGGTTGTTTTAAATTTATTTTTGAAAAAAGGGAACCTAGAATCATGAGTTTTGTTTGTAAGAATTACATAAAAAATAAAAGTTTTTAAAATGATTAATAATTCATAAGTGAACCCTTTTTCCATGTTCAAGTACCCATGTTTGTAAGAATTACATAAATGAACCCTTTTTCCATGTTTGTAAGAATTACATAAAAAACATAAGTTTTTAGAATCATGAGTTTTGTTTGTAAGAATTACATAAATGAACCCTTTTTCCATGTTCAAGTACCCATGTTTGGGATTTTTTTGCGTGGGTGTGCCTGTGCCCTGAGACAATGGAGGGCGGCCATTTCTCATGTTTGGACGTCAAAGAACCCAAAAAAAATAGTCCCGTTCCCCGGTTCCGTCAACTAACACGTCAAAACAAAGCCTCAAAATCCAAAAAAATACGAAATGAACCCTTTTTCCATGTTCAAGTACCCATGTTTGGGATTTTTTTGCGTGGGTGTGCCTATGCCCTGAGACAATGGAGGGCGGCCATTTCTCATGTTTGGACGTCAAAGAACACAAAAAAAATAGTCCCGTTCCCCGGTTCCGTCAACTAACACGTCAACACAAAGCCTCAAAATCCAAAAAAATACGAAATGAACCCTTTTAACAATTAATTTTTTGGACCACTGAAACAACACATTCAACTTTATTATGGGAATTAAACACGCCGTAAACATATAAAGGTTACATCAACAAAAAAACAAAAAATTAAACATCACATTCAGTTGTTTAGCGACGTCCCACTGACCTCGTCTTCAACATATTTAGTAAAGACAACTAAAATTTCTATTGGTCCATATTTTTTCCAGTAGTTAGATTGTACTAACACCTTCAGCAGTTCTTCGTTGGTGATCAGCTCATTTATTTCATATTTTATAACCGTATCTGAATACTCAAACCGAGCTGGTTGGCGGAAAAACAATCGTCTTACCGTTTGTGATTCGTGAATTCCAAGAGGGGGAATCCCTTTAGGTGCAACTTGCTTGATTAAATTCTTCAGTTCATCGATGGTACATGTTGAAGGAATTTGAAATTTCTTAGGATTTTTTCCTGTGAACGCGCATCCAACAAATTTGTTCTGCGGTGGCATGTTCCATTTGCCGTTGTAATACAGGATCGCGTCATGAATACGAGACATAGTGCGTTCAAGTAAGTTTATTATTCCATCTGGTGTTCTTCCAACGGTGCATAATAACTCAATCAGACCAACACAAGAAAATTGATCATTACACATTAACATTGTGTTGACATCGTCATCATTTATCAATTTGATACACTCAAAGCGAATTTGGTTACCTGTATCGGTGAATGGCTTCCGGTAGTGAATTTCATCCAAAAATTGTTTGTCGGATAGCTGAAGGGTATTGTGTATTCTGGTTTTTAGGCTTGCAAAATCACACCTATTTGGTACTTGAATGGGCACCAGAGTTGAAGTTTGGAAGTAAACCCCAGTATCATTGTGAATAATCGATCCATTTGGATAAATGAAAGCCAACCTTGAGTTGACAATCGTCTGACTGCTAGTTTCTCCTAGAAATGCCATAGTTTGTGTATCAGTTGGGAGATTATTTGAAAGCAAGATAATGTGTGATTTAGTAGCATAGTCTGCCATATATATAGATGATTGTGACCGAGCCTTTGTTTAACTTTGTTTACAAAAAAATAGACACGCATAAATGTGTAGTCAAGTCAGCCAATGTGTTGTCGCTAATGTGTAGTCAAGTCAACCAATGTGTTGTCGAGCGACTGCTAGTTTCAAAATGTGTACTGAAGTCAGCCAATGTGTTGTCACGCTCAAACTGTAATACGCATGCATGTCATTATGTGTTGTCAATTATGACAATGATGTATGCTGCACGCGTAAATGATTTTTGTTGGACCAACAATTTCCTTGCTTAACCAAACGAGTAGTTGATAATATTAATTGGTTAGTAACGGGTTACAACAAATTATATCGCATAATGAATACAATTAAATAAACAATGCATGTTTAGTCTTCATTTAGGTCTACATAGTGTGTTTTGAATGACATCAAGCTTGTGTATTGCTGCATTCTACTAATATATGGAATTGCCCATTGCTTTGCTTGAGAATAACAATTGGTTGACCACAACAGCGCTGGAGGCGGCAACGGACAATGGTCTTTCAAATAAACCTGTTGTACATGAACAAACATTATATCATGCGCTGACCGTGCCAAACGAACCAGCGAAGTCATTGCATAATTGTTACACTAACTATATTCAATGTACCTGAACAAAATGATTTCCAAACACGTGACCGACACATATGATGCGGTGGCCAGAAGAGTCAGGTGGTGGTTGACTTCTAAGAGGGAAAAATGTCATGCTTTGTTGTTGGGACAACGATACAAGGATTACGTTATACCGTGAAGCAATCACATATCCCATGTCTGTTATATCCATCCACTTGTCCACACTAACCTGAATGAACCAAACATACACATGTAAGTAATTTAAATATTGTTATTAAAAAAAATTAACCTAAAAACATACCTTTGAAAAGCCATCAACAAGTAGGGACAACTTTAATTGTTCAAATCTCTCTGTGCCACCGAAGAGGTTCATGTACTCATGCGACCACCTGCCAAGTTCTTTAAGCAATTCATTACGCACTAACGGCCACGAATCTTCCCCCATACCTAATAAAGCGCCAATGGACCGATATCTACAGTTACCATCCGCTTTCACATCCACAACGTCACAAATGAAACCTTGAAAGAATGACGCAAATTGATCCAACATCGGGATGATCCTTGTTGGCTGACGCGTTTGAGAACATGATGCACTTCGTTTCACTGGAGAGTTGCTGCTTTGAACAGAATGAAAAGCATCAACATACTCCCAGTAAGACGGATCACGCTTTGTGGATGTTTGACTTCTTTTCATCGGTTTCTTCGGTGCACCTTTAGTGTTCACCTTTGACGGAGGAAGGCATATAGAGTTATGATCAGGGTATGCGATTTCTCGAAGTTTACTCTTCAGATTTACTTTGCCAGCCACATCAAGTTCATCAAACCTTTTAGATATGACCTCTATTTCTTCCTTGATGGTGACTTCCGTCTCACATAACCCTTGGTCTGAAAAGCAAAGTCTCCTCCAAAAAAGATGGACTGACTCCAATGGGATGCTGCTAGCAGTATACCTAGAAAGCTCACATGCACAAGGAAGCCCGTGCGTGCTTCTCATCACACAACCACAAGAAGAGAGATTGTTGCCGAGATAACGTAGACGATCAATCTCAGAAGCAATCTGATTTAAAGCATCCCTCGAAACCATCCCAAGAAGCCTCTTGTATAAGGTTTTTTTATATACATGGCCAACCACATGCGTACTGGTTTCAAAGGATGCTTTAATTTCGACGTGTTGCAGCGTGATCATGTTGTTCATGGCATCCCAAACACTACATAGGTCTCCAACGCTATTTTGTAGTACTCTTTTGAGAGCCCAATGAGCTGATTCAATCCTACATTTAAAATACACAACAAACATGAAAATATACAACAATTAAATACCATTTAATATTAATCGTTACTAACAAATAAAATCAGTTGTTAATACCTGTTTGTTGTTGTGTTGCCTAGGTGCATGACCTTATTCGTCCATGCTGTAATAAATTTTTCCTTGTGGGGGATAATCCATGTATCATTAACATAGTCAATGAACATCGGCCAAGGCGAACAAGCAACTTGAAACTTCTAATGTGACTCATGGAACTCGTATTCGGACGAACAATCAACCAAAGTACCCCAGCTATCCATTACATAGTCCCACACATTTTTTTCCCTGATTAAAGATTTGCACTTCGCCTTCACATTCTTATCGATATGAAACCTGCACAACAAATTAGTAGACTCGGGAAACACAGTTTTCACTGCATTCATCAGTGCTAGGTCTCTGTCAGTGACAATAACAAGAGGGAGGCGATCGTGTCTTAAAAATAGGCCTCGAAATCGTTTCAAAGCCCATACAATATTATTAACACGCTCAGCCTCCAGATATGCAAACCCAGCAGAGAATGTCATCGCCGTTGGTGTCACTCCAACAAAGTCAAGTAGTGGGAGTCTGTACCTGTTTGTTTTGTAGGTACTGTCTATAAAAAACACCAGATGACATGCATTGCATAACTTTACTGCATCTGGGTGACACCAAAACAGATCACGCACCACAACTTCATCCTTCAATCTATGCCAATGAATGTATTGATCACGTTCGAGAAGCTTCATCAGATGCTGCATTTCAGTATCAGCTCCTCTTATTGAAGAACGATATGCACTTCTTGCATTGTAAATTTGCTTTATCGTGGTGTAACTGTCGGCATTGTGTTCCTTCAACGTTAGCAAGATGTTTTTCGGTTTCACCATCGACTTTGTCATATCAGCAATAATTTTCTTTTCTTCCTTAGTCAATCTCCCGGCGTATGGATGTCCAACTAAGGACTTCGCCAATTCATGATTATGAATCCCACAGATCAACTTCACCATACAACCTTCCCCTCCACGAACTGGTTTCCCACGAAGCCTGAAGGGACAACCACATTTCCTACTCCCGGTGTCTTTTCTAACGAATTCTTTATTTCTACACTTGTACGTACCACTCCTTTCACACCCAATTAACACAAATGAACTTCTTCCTCTGCTACCGGTCTCTGTGTCAGATCTCATAATCACTGCAACAAATCCATTTTCATGGGCAACTGTTCGAGCCCATTGCAAAACATCATCTCGAGTAGCGAATACCTACAACGCAACCCTAACATATTAATTTTCATACAAACCATCAATTCAACCAATGACTCAAATTATTTATGATTACCTGAGATGTATTAAAAGCATTTGAACAATCGACATGTGGTTCATTCACTCCACATTCTTCTTGATTATCATAATCATAATCCATATGAACTTCTTGTGACATTGCAAAGTCATACCTCCATTGATCTTCGTCCATCTTAAGGACATATGCATCATACACAAGTACATTCAAATTATCATATAACCACATCCAAAAATTTACTACACCTTAAATAACAAACATATTAATAGCACATATGCATCATACACGACTATATTAAAATTATCATATAACCACATCGATAAATTGACTACTTATTAACTAACAACTAATACAAATATATTCTAAATTTATAACTACATTATTTACTTAAACTAAACTTATCACTATAATAAACAACTAATAAAACATTTTTGTACCATTATACATTTAAGTTACCTAAATCATTTAATATTATACCATTATACCTAATTAAATCAATAATCCACAACATATATAAAACAGAAATAAAAAAAATTATAAAACAGAAATATATATATATATATATACCATTATAAAACAAAAAAATTATTAAATGAATTTTATTGTTATAAATTTTAATGTCCACAATATATACCATTATACCTAATTAAACAAATAATCCATTAATCCATTATTAACTAACAAATATATATATATATATATATATATATATATATATATATATATATAAATTATAAAACAGAAATAAAAAAAATGCTAATAATTTAACATTCCGGAATCAAACTCGAATCCTTGTCAGAATCAACATCAGATACCTCAGTCACTACCATGAATAAGTCATGACTAATTGTTTCCTAATTGAAAGAAATCACAATGAAATAACATTTATTTTGGAAAAAAGAAATATGAATTGAATGTTAAATATATTTGTTTGTGAAGAAACAGTTACTGCCAAAATTAGAATTGTGAATTTGTTTGTGTCGATTGAATGTGAGAAATTTAAAACTCATTCTTATCTTAAACTAAAGTGTAATATTCGACATCATACTATGGAAACTATTCGTGGGACATATTTGACGTGAAAAATCACGTTTTTCCTGAAGCTGCTTTTTGTTGGACGTGAAAAATTGCATCCTCAAATCATTTCCAAAACGCACTATATGTGAACAACTTGAGTTTGTTCTGTTGAAACCATTCAATCCAACATGCCTATCTAACCAAATTGAGCTATCATCTTTTCCTTGATACGATGGTGACAATGAAATTTGAATTTATGACTTCATCCAAACTACCCAGACCCCCTTTCCACTAATCCAATCCTAGTGGCTGAGTTATCATAGTTTAATATCCGGTTCCAGTGTACTCTAAGACTACAAATTTGCAATCAAAATTTTAAAAATGAATAAAAAATAAAAAATAACTACCAACAGAAAAAGTTATCCATTGATTATAGTAAAGAGTTCATGTACATTAAGCCAAAATCGAAAGCAATTCCCATATCAGTATTTTGTGTATGAAGTTAAAAGCCAAAAATCTTTCGCAACTCCCAATCAGGTAATTGTCATAAGCTAATTCAGAACATCATGCGAGATTTGAGACCGCATCAGCTGGAACTAACATCAACTCCTTTTTGTTTCAGATATTCCTTGGCCTCAACAATGTCCTGAAAAGAACCAAAATAAGCAACTTTCTTTGGCGACATGCCACAATCAGCAAACCATATTTGAGTTCTATCTAAGAAAAATCGCTTCAATTTTGCCACATCATGAATCCAGCACTAGTCCATTATAATCTCCATTATAATCTGGTCATAATGATCAGCTCTACTGAATTGCTTAAAGGAAAATTAGGAGGATAAAACTAGTAAGTGCATAATAACCATAACAATTGAACTATTTGAACAGAGTTAAGATTTGGGGGAGCAAAATCATTTTCTTATAGTAGATGCAGTGCAATTTTGGAAGAGTTAGAGCAGTAAAGCACTCAAATTGGTGTTGAGATTCCTAATGTTGGCAAAATTAGGTTTCTATTTAGCTGATGGAATTTACTTTCCGCCAGCATATGGAAAGAGGACCAACTAAAATTCACAAACGTATGAGAACAAGAAAAGAACCTTCATTGATGAAAGTATGTGTTGGAGATACAAAAACATTCATTTAAATCTACCTAATAGAATAATTGGAGCTTGACATGGAACAAGTGGCATACTATATGTTCAGTGAGGATGATCCATTACTGCATGATGGACATTGTTATACAACAAAGCAAGAGGAATATGAATCATAATCTAGGCCTGCAGTATGTCAGATATGAAATATTAAAATATCCTTGTGATTACATTGGATTTACAAAATTATCCTTCTATCAGTTCTATGTCCAGTCCAGCTTCTGCACCTACATTTTTTTCCCAATCAAAATGATAAATATGAGGGAAGGATCTTGGTGATATAATCCAACCAACTCCAGTGGTAAATGACACAGTCATTAATTAACTCCCTACGTAATTAGAACAACTGAGACATGCACCCCATGCATTAAACTAAAGAGTGGAGTCTTTATATGTTTAAATATTCATACCAGTTAGAAACCACTGAATTATAAAGGGCCAAATAGTAGGTGGCAGGGGGAAAAACAAGTATGCTTTTATGAGACTTGTGAGTTGTGACTGGCTTGTTTTTTGTGGTCTTCATCTTTAAGACTATTCATTTTTTTTTTACTTCTCCTTTGTAATATTATAAGAGGACATCTTATCCTAATAACTTTTTTTAACCTCAACAACATCTAATTTTGATGAATCTCAATAATAGCTAATTTTCCATCCAAAATAAGTATGTGGAAATTAAACATAATCGTCTTTTCAGTCCAGAAATCATTTATAATTTATACGTATATTTACACAATTGTGAAATGAGAGTAAACTACAAATGCATGCACATCTAGTAACATCCATATTTCAAAGGCACTATAAAAGCACAAACCATGGATTTAATTGGCTAACACTACCATATCTAATGAACAGAAGGTGTAGAAGAATACCTTCTGCAACAATAGAGCTTCTTGAGGACAGGTTGGAAAATTCATCAAACCAATTCCAACCATTAAAAGACCATAACATCCTAAAGACACAACAAAATATATGGGTAACTGCACAGGGTACAGAACAAGGCATAGTCAGCATTATGCAGAATAAAATCCAACAAAATAGAGTTACAACAGGATTGATTCAGGTGGAAAAGAAGGCTTAGGTTTGAATCCAGCTGCCAGTACTCATTGAGGCCTGTTGCATGCCCTAGCCTTGGAAAGAGAAAGCAACCCTTCCCAAAAACTATTTTGTACCAAAAACAAATAAAAAATAAAAACCAAGCATTAATAACATTAAGACCTACCAACCAAGTATGGCTGCGTGGAATCATAGAAGTTTGTAGAAGGCCAACCCATAATGCAGTAATGGCCATTACCAATGTCAAAATCTTCACAATATGCTTCATTTATCAATCTGAAATTAGATCAATTATATAAATGTGTGTATAAATTCATTAAAACAAAAAGTGGTTACAACTTACAATTGTAAATGCTTCATGACAAAACAACATACATTGGTATGGGTGTATGCATGTGAATAAAAAAGTGGGGAGGGTGACGAATCAGAAGAAAATGATAAAGGAAAGAAACAAAGACAAGACAAGTCTCGAAAGTTGAAGCAAATTGCCAAAAAAAACCCAATAATTTTCACTAATATTTATGAGAAAGTAAGATCTATGTTAATAATTCTTGATGTGAAGTGCACCTTAACTATCTAAAGATGCAAAAAAATTTGAGCAATAAGAGTTCTGTTTAGAAACTCCCTTCCCTAACAAAATATCAGAAATCAAAATACAACCACAACCCCAGTGTCATGAGCATGACTCATGAATCACTTTAAAGTTTGAAGGTGACGGCATTAAGCCTATAATTAGTATGAGAGACACGATAGGAAAAGAATGTAAAACATCTATTCATGCTTGCTATAAAAATAGTTGCAATCTATATAAAGCATTGATACAACACATGCATCCAATCCCCCCAAGAAAAGGGCTCCAAAATGACTAATACATACCACGAACAGCATGGATATAATCATTTAAAATTCCAAATACACACACAAAGTGGCTAGGTCTGTTTAATTTTTTATGCAATTTTTAATAACAGAAAATGCGACAGCAATGCTTTTGTAGCATACCACTTTAACTCTCCCAGTTTTTTCATTTCATTTTGGCACATGGCATATGTCTATTATAAATCTTGAAGAATGATATCATGAATTATGAATCTTAATTGTTAAACACATACGCATGTTCACAATTTATAAAATTTAGTGTGTGTTCCTATGTATAAGTTTGTGCTTCATAGGTAGCAATAGTGTTGAATTATTGTACAACATCCTGGTATGTTTACAGCATGCAATTACTGTTAAAATTTTAGCCTAATTCTTTCAAACCTTCAGACAAGAGTACAAGACACAATAACCGTAATACAAATCTACTAGTACAAGAATCCTCCTTGACTCCTTAAATTAAGAAAACTATAATTGCTGCCACTACCACCAACAAGTTACCCATGAAAAAATGGAAGTCCAGTAAAAAATAAAGCCATTGCTCAATCATCCAGCATCATTAGGAAGAAGTGGATGAAAACCCCCACCAATTAAATCCACATAGCTATATGCATAAAATATTCAAACATAATATTTAAAATAGAGCTTTAAACAATCAGGACCTTAAAAGGTACACTCAAACACTTAGACATAAGAAAAATATCTCAAACAGGCAAACCCATTGAGCATTATCACAGATGTCTAGATTCTTAGTGATAATATAGTAGTTTCAAATACATCAGACATATTCAGAATGCTCATATAGCTTTAAACATGATTTAAGAGGAATTGTCTGCATGTTATACATTCGGGAATTTCTTATATATTTTTAATACTCTCAAAATTTAATAATATCTCACAAATCTTTCCTACCTTCATCAATGAACCAAAGAGTAAGAGAATTAAGATCAAAGGAACCCAACCCTTGAACAAACTATTACATAGTAAAAAACTTGTGTAGCTACAGCCATCAGATGGGATTTCCATGAAATTCATTTCATTGTTAACAACAAATATGATAGTTAAATGACTCAAAGCCCTTGCACAATCTCCCAGCATCATTTGGCAGTTACAAGAAGAAATTCCGGCCAGTTAAATTCATATTTCTCAACTAATCCAAGAAGTACAAGAGTAATCAAAGATGTAGAAGATTTTACATCTGAACCTGCTTTGATTCCAAGAATAAAAAAACATATTAAAAAGGCATTGTATTACTGGACCAAAAGAAACGAAGAAACTTCCTAAAAATCAAGACCAACAAGTCCAGACCTAAATGGAAAAACAAATATCAAAAGAAAACAGACAAACTCATTGAATTAGATGAAGGAATTCAATTCATTACATTCAACCATCACACATCAAATGTTTTCAAAATGCTAATATAGCCTTAAAAGTTAAAACTAATTAACAACCATTATATCAATATCAATGCAACCACTGCTAAAAACGTAAGTACATACAGAATTTCAAATCATTTCCTACCTCCAGGGAAGGATCAAAATAAATAATCAACTGGAACCGCATTCATGAAGAAACCAAATTCTCCATGACTACTTAATTGAATTAAAAACTATTTGCCACTTCCATCAGATGGGATCTCCATGAAAATCATTTCATAGTTTAATGCAACTCAAAGCCCTTGCGCAATCTCCCAGCATCACTTGGAAGTATCAGATACAAACCCTATCAACTAAAAACCCGTGTCACTAAATCAAGGAAACCAAGAACACAAAAATCATCACACATCAAATGAATCAATTCAAAACAGAGATTTCCATTATATTCAGAATGGCACCAATTCCTAAACAAAGAAAGCATTTATGATGGTTATTGAATTAAAAGCTATTTGCCACTTCCATCAGGTGGGATCTCCATGAAATTCATGTCATAGTTTAATGCAACTCAAAGCCCATGCGCAATCTCCCAGCATCACTTGGAAGTATCGGATACAAACCCTATCAACTAAAAACCCGTGTCACTAAATCAAGGAAACCAAGAACACAAAAATCATCACACATCAAATGAATCAATTCAAAACAGAGGTTTCCATTATATTCAGAATGGCACCAATTCCTAAACAAAGAAAGCATTTATGATGGTTATTGAATTAAAAGCTATTTGCCACTTCCATCAGGTGGGATCTCCATGAAATTCATTTCATAGTTTAATGCAACTCAAAGCCCATGCGCAATCTCCCAGCATCACTTGGAAGTATCAGGTACAAACCCTATCAACTAAAAACCCATGACACAAAATGATGGAAACCAAGAAGGCAAGAACACAAAAGTCATAGCACATCAAATGAATCAATTCAAAACAGGGGTTTCCAATTTGCATCATATTCAGAATGACACCAATTTCTAAACAAAGAAAGCATTTTTGATGGTTATGACAGCATATCCTAAAACTCATTTCAAGCATGCAAGGTTATCAAAAACTCGAGAGTCAGCCTAGACTCGTGGGAGCCCTGTAAACTCGTAAGAGTCTACTAAAAATACCTATAAATAATAAACCAATTCAACATTTCGACAACATAATAAAGCAAAAAAATAAAGCAAGATGTCAACGATTAAAAAAAATAAAAAATCAACCACAGTCCACAGCCAACTAAAATGGCAACAATAAAAGAAAAACAATATATAGAAATCCTGATATTCTAAACCAAATTGGAACATAAAGAAAGGATAGGACTAAGAACTGTTACAGCTTGAAAACGTATTCTGAACTCTGAGGATCCAGGCACCGTTTAAGTCCAAGTGAGCGAGGTCTTCCCCTTCACCAGAACAGTGGGCGAAATCCTCCACCAAACAAGAATAAACGCAATCGCGAGTGAGATAGGAGAGGAGAGAAGACCAAAACCGGACTTGGAGAGTAGTCGCAGAAACAAAAGGGACGTCTTCTCCTTCGATTCGAGGTTACAAATACAATGACGGATCAAGGGTTTGTTTGTTCAGTTCGCCACTAAACGTGCGTTTTTGAGACACGGATCCATCCTCGAGAGTCTAGTTGAGGAAATCCAGATCGTTTATTAAAACCAACGATTCAACGACCGAGATCCTTGGGTGCTTATATATCTTTTAGTAATTCAAATTTGAATAATTATTTATAGGTTTAATTATTCATCCTATAGTTTTCATTTATTAACTATAAGACTAAAATGAATAAAGTTAAAAGCTATAAGAATTAAATGAATAATTAAATCTTATTTTTATCAATTATTTAAATTTTTGAAAAATTATTTTTTGTCTTTTTTTCATCGTGTTAACAGTATCATAAGTTAATAGTATGTAATTTGTAAAAAAAAAAATCCTCTCATATTTTTTTAAAAATAATTTCTGGCAGTTTAAAATTTACTCTTGAGTCCACCAAATTTGCTGCCAATTTATCCAAAAACGTGTATATTTATGAGTTAATCCTTATGATGCCTATGGAGTTATAGGAGTTGGCTCACCATTTTGATAATCATGCAAACATGTATTTCTTCCTTCGTATTATAACTATCCTCCTAGATTATTTTATAAAGATTGAAAAAAACCAATAAATAAATAAAAAAGAATAATAATTTTATAAAATTAATCTTATTATTAATTTATTTATTTTTGTAACTCATATAATATTCGAAGAATATAAATAATTAATGATATATTAAAAATTGAAAATAATAATTATTTTAAGATAAAATTTTCTTTCTTACTAAATGATTATTATGGGACAGAGACACTACTTGATTTCAATGCGACATTACATAGAACTAGGACCAAATATATTTTATATAAAACCACTTCAAGTCATAACAGAAAATTGAACACAGAATTGAAAATTGAACACAGAATTGAATCAGGAAAGCACCAAATAACAGTCCAATAATTTATTTGGACAGTTCACTAACAATCCAATAATAATCAAACGTATAGAGGTGGACTTGCAAAGATTACGTACTCATGGTGGGTCTGTGTACGTGTATTCACTATTAATAGGTATGTATACTCAATGAGAGGTGGGGCGAGAAGGGGAGTGGACGGTGGGAGAGGGGATTCTTGGCGGTGGGAGAATGGAGGTGGTGCTTTTCACACAAAGGTGCAATCTGATGATGGGTGGAATCTTGTGCAATATCGTAAGAGGTGAGATGGTGGGAGAGGCTCTGGTTATACCAAACCAGATATTTATCAATCCAGGGACCAAAGGAGTAAGGAGCAACTACAATCAACAACGATTTACATTACCAATTTTGCGGAGGAGATGAATGCGAAGCACTTGTTCAACAGTCTCAGGAGCTATGGTGACTTGCAAGAGGTGGTGATTCCGACAAGGAGAAATAGGATGGGTAAAAGATTCGGTTTTGCTCGTTTTTGCCGGATTCAAGAGCCGGAACGATTCGCCATGAAGCTAGACAATATTTTCATTGGAAGGGATAAGCTTTTTGCAAATCTTCCTCGATATCAAAGAGATCAAGCGAAGAAGATGCCCGGGGGGCCAATATCTAAGGAGAGTGAGCCGGTGGTACGGAAGTCAACTCAGGTGTGGAAACCGAAAGTCATTGGCCAAGCTTGTAAAATTACAAACGGATCCATGCATGACCAAATGGGTGGCGAGCTGAAGTATGAGGCAAAGGTGGAGGATATGAAGCGTCTAAGTATAGCTATGGTCGGCGTTGTGATACATCCGGGCCAATCTTATCTTATACAAGAACATTTTGCTATGCAAGGGGTGTCTACAATTTTAGTTACTCCCTTAGGAGCTAACATGGTTCTCTTAGAAGGTAGTGTAGATGACGAGGACTTCCAAGGCTACATAGAGGAAGCGAAAGGGTGGCTACAACAATGGTTCAAAGAAATCAAGCCGCGGAATGCGTCGATCGTAGACGAGGAGAGATTGGTTTGGGTGAGATGTTACGGGGTTCCAAGCCACGTATGGGACTCCGATTTCTTCTCTTTTTTAACGAAGGATATTGGCGTTTTTGTACATTCTGATGACAACACCATGAAGAGAAAGACAATGGATGTAGCTCGATTAATGGTGCGCACAGTCAAAAAAGAGGCAATTAATATGATCCGCAAGGTGTGTATCAATGGCGTCTCTTTTTCCATTAAGATGGTGGAGGATTGGTTTGGTCCAATACAATGGAGTAGTTTACAGGATCAAAGTAAGCGCGAGTTATATAATGATGAAAATTCTTCTAGTGACGATGAAGTGTGGCCGGAGAGTTCGCCGGAAGATGATTTGGTGGAGGAGGATGATGAAGCTGGCAGTTATGGAAATAATTCAACATTAAATGAGGCATTAATTGGAATATCAATTTCAAATTCAAATGTAGGCAATAATGAGTTGGTAAGTAAAAGTGGTAATCAGGAATTAGGGGAGGATTACGTGGAGGAGATAAAAGACCACTCAAAGGATAATTTATTGTGTTGGGATTAGAGAGTCAACAAGTGGGGGAATATTCAGCAAATTCGCATGTGAGTGCAACACGTGGATCAGGGGGGTGTAAAGAGGGTTTTTGTGAAGAAAGCCCAGGAAATTCATTAAGTTCGTTTGGCCCAATTGTGTCTCAGAATCATTTGGGTCCAGTTTTTAATAATAACTCAGGCCCATTATTGGAAAGACTCTCTTCAATCCAAAGAAACAATCTCTCTTCTCAGATCCCACGCGTGAAACAGAGAAAACTTTCCAAACGTGGCTTGCTCTCAAAACCGGGTCGGGCATCACGTTCCAACAGGGTCAATCATGATTTGAAATCAATTTCTCAGCAATCCTCCATGAACGAAGCTCCTGTAAAGTCGCGCACAGCAACAGAGCAAGCCTCAACGCATTTCTCTGGTGGCTCGGTCTTGTGCGGTGGGTCGTTGTCAAGCGCTGATATGCGTTTATGTAACAACAAGTTCTGGGTTTTACAGAGCAAATCAGTGGCGCAGAGGGTTTGGGAAGAGGCACGTCACATAGGGGTGGAAGGCACGGAGAAGGACGAGGTGTACATTCAGCAGATTAATTTATGTGAGAGCAGAGATGCAGTTGCAAAGCAGCAGAGGGTGAACAACAATGGTGTCTCATGAATATTATGTCTTTGAACATGAGAGGGTTGGGAGACAATTCAAAGAGAAGGAGGTTGGCCAAAATTATCAATTTAGGTAATTTTGATCTTGTTTGTCTCCAAGAAACTAAGAGAGAATTTATTGAAGATTATGTTGTTGAAAATATGTGGGGTAACCAGTTAATTGATTGGATAGCTTTGCCTTCGTCTGGTTTGTCGGGTGGTTTGTTAATGATGTGGAAAAGGGGATTATGGGTGGTTAAGTCTAATTTTTCTGGTCATGGCTTCATAGGTGTTTGTGTTGAGTTTAAGTCGAAATTATTCTTCTTCGTTAATGTTTATGCTCCATGTAATACTGCTGGTAGAAGATTATTGTGGGAGACTTTATATAATCTCAAATATGGTAGCTCTGCGGGAGAGTGGTGTCTGGTGGGGGATTTCAATGCGGTATCTAATAGGGAGGAAAGGACAGGCAGAAGCGAAAATTGGGGGCATATTGATATGGTGGATTTTAATGCTTTTGTGAATGAAATGAATCTTATTGATCCTCCTTTGCATGGGAATAAATTTACTTATTTCTGCTCTGATGGTATTGCTGCTAGTAGATTGGACAGGTTTCTTGTTTCGGATGGCATCATGAATCTATGGCAAGTAAAGGGGCAGAGGGTTGGTAAACGAGACATTTCTGATCATTGCCCCATATGGTTGGAATGTTCTAATCCCAATTGGGGTCCTAAGCCTTTTCGTTTTAATAACTGTTGGCTTGAACATGATGGTTTCAAGTCTTTTATTGTTGAGGAGTGGAAGAAGATTCAGATTACTGGAAGAAAGGCATATGTCATAAAGGAGAAGCTGAAAATTATTAGAGAGAGTTTGAAAAAGTGGAATAAGGAGGTGTTTGGGTGGCTAGACCTTAATATAGAAAATATAGTGGCTGATATGAATGAGTTGGACAGAGGCATAGAGGAGGGGTGTAATCTTAATGTGGTGGTGAAGAAGAAAGAAGCAAATGCATTATTTTGGCAACAACTAATGATGAAGGAGAGCTTGTTGAAACAGAAATCTAGGTTGCGTTGGATTAAAGAAGGAGATTCTAACACAAAATTCTTTCATTCTTGTCTTCAAGATAGGAGGAGAAAGAATCAAATTTTATCCTTACAAGTGGAGGGGCGTTGTGTGGAACAGGTTGGGGAAGTGAAGATGGAGGTGCGTCGATTTTTTGAGGAAGGATTCAAGGAAGCTTCTTTTTCTAGACCGGTGTTGGGGGGGGGGGATAGAGTTTCAGACTTTGGGGTCGGAAGAAAATTCTTTCTTAGTGGCACCATTTTCAGAGGAGGAGATAAAGGATGTAGTGTGGAGTTGTGGTGGTAATAAATGCCCTGGTCCGGATGGTTTCAACTTGCGCTTTATAAAAGAATGTTGGGAGTTTGTCAAGGATGATATTGTTGAATTTTTACAAGAATTTCATATCACAGGTGTGCTTCCTAAAGCTATTACGGCTTCCTTCTTGGCTTTGATTCCAAAGGTAAATAATCCCCAGGATCTAAAGGAATATAGGCCCATTTGTCTGATTGGGTGCCTATATAAAATTCTCTCCAAGGTGTTGGCGTCTAGATTAAAGAAGGTAATAGCTAAACTTATATCTCCTTGTCAGTCAGCTTTCATTTCAGGAAGACAAATTTTAGATGGTGTCTTGATGATTAATGAGGTAGTTGATCTTGCCAAACGTAGAAAGGATGAATGTATGTTGTTTAAGGTAGACTTTGAGAAGGCATATGACTCGGTTTCCTGGAGTTTTTTGACTTACATGTTGAACAGAATGGGTTTTGATAAGAGATGGATTGGGTGGATACAGGCGTGTGTTTTTTCTAGTTCTATGTCAGTCTTGGTTAATGGGAGCCCCACGGATGAATTCACAGCTCATAAAGGTTTAAGACAAGGAGATCCACTATCTCCATTTTTATTTCTCATTGTGGCACAGGGACTTTCTGGTTTGGTACAAAAGGCAAGTCAGGTTGGAAATTTTGATGGTTATCAGGTGGCAGATGGTTTGAACTTGTCTCTATTACAATTTGCTGATGACACAATTTTATTGGGTAAGGGGTCTTGGAAGAATTTGTGGAGCATCAAAACTACTTTCAGAAGCTTTGAGTTAGTATCTGGTCTTCGGGTCAATTTCCACAAAAGTAAGTTGATTGGTTTGAATATCAATGAAGGTTTTCTAGAGTCAGCATCAATCTTTCTCTCTTGTTGTATGACTTTAATACCTTTTAAGTTCTTGGGTGTTCCGGTTGGTGCCAACCCGCGGCGAAGATCGACTTGGAAACCGGTGGTGGATTCTATGAGGGCTAAATTGTCTTGTTGGAGGGGACGTAATCTATCCATCGGAGGAAAGGTAACACTTATTAATTCAGTTCTCTCGAGTTTACCTCTATATTTTTTCTCCTTTTTCAAAGCTCCTAAAGTGGTTATTAAGGAACTAACACAAATTCAAAGAGATTTTTTGTGGGGATCACATGAGGAGGAAAGGAAGATTTGTTGGGTGTCATGGGAAGACATTTGCAAACCGAAGAAAGAGGGAGGGTTGGGTGTGAAGAATTTAGAGGTTTTCAACATATCTTTGCTGGCTAAATGGAAGTGGAGGTGTATTCATGATCATAAAGCACTTTGGAGGGATTTGCTAGCTTTTAGATATGGTAATTTAATAGCAAAGCAAACTTGTAGTCTTGATCGATCATGGGGCACAAAAGATTCAATATGGTGGCGGGATTTGATGTTGTTGGAGAAAGATTTGTCACAAAACCAGAATTTCTTTCAAAGAGCAGTGAGTTGTGATGTAGGAGATGGACAATCAATTCTATTTTGGTATAATAAATGGTTAGGGTCTGAGCCGTTGAAGGATGCTTTTCCGGAGCTGTTTGCAATTTCATCTCAGCAGTTGGTGTCTGTAGGAAACGCAGGTTCATGGAGGAGAGACCAATGGACGTGGGGCTTGACTTGGAAGAGACAGTTAAATCCGAATGAGGAAGAGTCACTTCACTCTTTGGAGACCATTCTGGTTGATGTGCATCTAGTGGCAGAATCTCATGACAGGTGGAAGTGGTCCTTACACAACTCCAAATTATTCACTGTAAGTTCTTGCTATTCTTTTGCCATGTCTTTGGTAAATCAAACACAAATGAATAGCGATATACTGGATATACTATCTATAGTTTGGAAAGTTCCTGTGCCATCCAAAGTAGCTTTGTTTTGTTGGCGGTTACTATTGGATCGATTGCCAACCAAGGATAATTTAATTAGAAGGAATGTGGTCATTAATAATAGTAGGTGCTCTCTATGTGATTCTTGTGATGAAAATGTTGTACACTTATTCTTTCATTGTGATTTTTCTAAATGTATTTGGAAAGAAATTTTGAGCTGGATTGGGATTGTCGATGTTATAGCAGTGGGGGGAGTTCAACATTTTTGGGAATATGATAGGCTCCTCAAATACAACACTAGCAGAAACAAGGTGCCCTTTATGTTTTGGTTGGCTACTTTGTGGATCATTTGGCAGGTGCGCAATAATAGCATCTTCAAGGAGGAGGAAAAAGACATTCCCAAGACTATCAATCAAATTAAGCACATATGTTGGGCCTGGTTCATGGGAAAGGTAGGAGGGGTAGGTGGATCGAATATTTCAGATTGGTGGAATTCACCTTTTCTATGTAGTAAAGTTTGAAACTATCTCATCTGAGACATTCTTGTAATGGGTTGGAGTACTCCTAGTGCTCCCTTCATTATAATATAAATTCATATTTCTTATAAAAAAAAACGTATAGAGGTTTTATTCTTTTAATTTCCAATGCATATCAACATTTTTGCTGCAGGTTTTGCCTCTTAAGAGATTTTTAAATATTTTCTTATTTAATCTATTGTTTTTATATTTTACTTGAATTAATTATGCATTTCCCATTCATAATAAATATCTTTGCGTAAATAATATTGTCTTTTAAGTATTTTTTTCAGTTTCTCTTAATTTAGATACACGTGTATGAACAAAATACTTATTAGTTTAAACGTGAAGTTAAATAACACTAACTGATGTTATTATCTATACTACTAATAAAATGAATATTTTTTTCCCTCAAGTTTTAGACAATTTTTATCATTTTTTAATTTTTAAAATTTTATTACTCTCTTTTAATAATTATTCACTACTCTTATATTAGTTATTTTTTTATTTTTTAACTTCTATATCTTTTTTCCCTTTTTTATTTATTAAAAATATGCAGAGACACATCCCTTGAGTTAACATAACATAGATATGGTCTATGGTACAAAAAAAAAACATAAATATGGTCTCATAAGGTCATGAAGACAAAAGCATAATAGAATAACTAAAACCACCCATCAAACAAACAAAACACACAAGCATTATGTAAGGGAGAAAGAACTAATATGATAAAAGAACATATTTTTCTGTTCGCGATAAAACTTAACAATTAACCGAAATGGATTTGGTTATAACTACTTCAACACGATTCCAAAATTTAAATAATGACTCAAATGATTTGGTTGTCAAGAGGAGGATACATTTGTCCCTTAAGCTTCTGTGGGCTCTTAAGTTACTACAAATAGTACTTGACTTGGGTGATTTTGAACAGAAATACGAATGAAATAATATAAAGATTGAATTTGAAAGAATAACAATAGACTTAAAAGACAACTAGAAATTAATTGCATTGATTGCTTGTTTTTTATTGAAGGTTCTTACAAACGTTTCATAAACAACTATTTATATTGTAAAATCTAACTTAAGTAAACCTAAATCGTGTTTACCCATGTTCACACATGATTCCTTCATTTTCAATTGATTTCGGATAGACGACAACAAGGTGTGTTCCCCTTATTCCGAATTTTTAGGAATCATTTCCTAAATCATGGGATTTTCACGTTTTCAACTGATTTTATCTAGAATCTCATGATTTTAGCCACAACTCAAAATATGATGTGCTTATCTTTTGAGCTTTATCTAAATTTTCAAAATATTAGCTAAATTATCTTCTATAACAATTGAATCTCACCACTTTATCTGAAATCACAACAAACTCTTTTTGGCTAAGTTTCCATCTTGATTCACTCGGCTAACTGAAAATATTTTGCCTGGTAACAAATGCCTCCCTATATCTTAACACTGATTGGTCACATGAAGGGTTAAGATATATTTGTTTCAATCTTTCCCTCTTCTTTTAATCTTTGTAATTGGCTTTGCATTTAATATCTCTAGTTGTTATGTATGTGTAAGTCTTATTTAAATAACCTTTCCTCATTGTTGCTAACCATCTGATTTAACTTATTATTTGTTTTCTTCTTTCTTCATCTCTGGTAATTTCACTTTCGATTTCACCATGTCTACCATCAACAACTCTCAATCTAGGCCCTACGAATATGGTGATGGCTCTAATGATGAGTCATCATATTCCTCGTCTAGCTTTTTGAGCAGTCAAGAGGATCAAGAACAACCCATAGCCCCTAGTGGCTCTGTCAATCCTCTCAAGGCCCACGAAGGATACTTCTACCTTTGCCCTTGTATTGATGATGTAACCAATGTTGTTACCTTCCTCGAGCATTACCTTTATCATGATACCTATCTGATTCCCATCACTTCTTAGTTGGATAAGTTCTATTCCCTCTAATTTAGGAACTTGGCCTAGGGGTTTTGACCGTTACTATAGGTGGCTCAAAAAAGTCACTACTACATGTGAATGTATGAATACATGATTTTGATGATGCCAAAGTAGAATCAAACAAGGTTGCTTTAACAAACATTCAACAGTTAAGCATTGCTTTAACAAACATTCAAAGGTTAATCATTGCTTCAAGATTAATTCAAGGTCAAGCTAACAAGATCAAGAAAAAGATAAGGCCTCAAACAATCTCACTGGTTGATTATTTTTGCCTTAAAACAAAATGTTTCCAAGAGAGCAAAGGCTCTTGTAATCGATTACCAGGCAGTATAATCGATTACCAGAAGATAATTTTGAAAATCAGCTTTTTAAAAGGGTTTTGAATTTGAATTTTGAATCATGTAATCGATTACCAGATGTTTGAAATCAATTACCCACAACGACACTTCAGAAAACACTTCGAAAAGTCATGACCCTTCAAAATATAATTGTGTAATCAATTATCGGAAACCTCTAATCGATTACCAGTGAGAAAATTTCAGAAAAGTTTTTTGAAAAGACACATCTCTTCAAACCATTTTGAAAAGACACAATGGGCCTATATATATGAGTGTCTGACTTCGAAAAGCAAGAAAAATATATTCTAAGAGAACTTAATTGTCAAATGCTCTCTCAACAACTCTTGGGAAAGCACTTATAAATCTATTGAGAATTCATCCAGGAACTTCAAATTGTATTATCATCTCTAAAAGAGAGAAATTCCTCTAGGAACTTTAATTTGTATCATCCACTCTAAAGGAGAAAAATCTTTCTTTTCATCTCAGAAAGTCAGTTGTAATCAAGAGACTGGTTATCTCTTGGATTGTGAGAATTGTAATCAAGAGATGGGTTGTCTCTTGGAGAATCTTTGAACACAAGGGTGAGGGATCCCAAGGTGTGTTCAAAGTATGTAAAGGATTTACAGAGATAGTGAAAAATCTCAAGTGGGTTGCTTGAGGACTGGACGTAGGCACGAAAAGTGGTCGAACCAGTATAAATTGAGTTTGCATTTTTCTCTTCCCTTATCTCAGTTATGTTATTGCAATCAATTTTGTCTTGCATGTTTAAAGAACATTATTAAATTGATTGTTGCTTCTTCTTCTGCATTATGAGTCTATCATTTAGAAGGGGGTTAAAAGTTTATTAGTGGGAAATTTTGAAACTTAATTCACCCATCTCTTAAATTATTGAGGCCACTTGTCCAACACTACAAAATAAGATGAATGAAAACTATAGGGCATCTGATTCCATCAATCTAACCTGCCACGATGTGGAGCTAAATTACCCCTTGATCTTTAGCTTCTTAAGCTTTTGATCCACTACAACAAACACTTTTGTGTTCCTTTGTGGCTTCATGACCATCACACTGCAAGATGTAGCTGTTGTCTTGGGTCTCCCATCGTCAGTGATGAGATTACTTCCTTATTCAACCAACCCTTTATAGACCTAGGTGTTTTTTGATATATCCACCAACGGATACCTTCACTTCATCATGGCTCACATGAAGAAAACAAATATTGCTTTTGACGCAAAACACAATGCTTTCTCTTGTTTTGGTTTTGTAAGTATTTTATCCGTTCTTCTTCAAAAACCATTGTCTCTGAACATGCCCACCACGTTTCTTTTCTCAAATCAAATAAGCCTACGACAATAGGAGTTTTGTTCTTGTCCTCCCTGTACAAATATCTTTCTACTTTTGAAGAGGATGAAAACAAAATAGAATATATCTAGTGCCTCTAGTCCTCTTTGGTTCCTACAACTTTGGATTACTATGTATTTCCCAATGTTTGTGACCAAACAACAACAATCGACTAAAACACTATATCATTATGCCAAAGATCCTACTCTAAGTTAGTTTTTTTAGATCAAGTCCACCACCTCTGGTTTGGCTCACTTCTTCATAGAAGCTATCTTTGGCTTCCTGGATGACGTGGGTGTGATAAACGTCAAATTTACTGATTTTTCATGTGCATTTTGTGACGTTTATTTGACATTTTAGTTAACTTTAGGCCTTGTTTTGAATCAAATTAGCTTTAAATTCATTTTTTATCTTGTATAAGGTAGAATTTTATGTTTTAGTTATTTTAATGAATTTTTGATAGTTTTCCAGCCAAAACAGATCATTCTGGCAAAAGCTCTAGAGACCCAAAATCAGCAGAAGGTTCTAGAAGAAGAAATTGTGGAAATTGAAGATAAAAACTAGGGAAATCAAGAGTAAGATATTTTTCAAGGATAAATCAACTAAAGAAGAAGATGATTACTTGAATTAATTAGAGATATTATTTATTTGTAATTTCTTGTGATTATCTCCTTAATTAAACCCAACTACAATTCAATAAATAGGAGGCTAGACATTCGTTGTAATGGTGTAGAAGTCCTGAGCAGTTCTTAGAATTATATTTTAGACTTCCACCTACTATACACTTTCATAATTCCATTAGACACTCTAGTTTTCATTATATTATTTTTATGAGTGTAATTTCTTCCACCTAGGAAAGGAAAAGATGAACCTTTTTTCGCTTTAATTCTATCAATTCAATAATTCATCTTGAATTCTTTATTTTTTTTTCTATAATTAATGCTTTTATTTGATTGACCATCATATAGAGGAATTCAGGAATTGACTTGCGCTTTAGCGAGCCTTGTTGAAACCTGAACATAAATCAAGTACTTAATTGAGATTATCTCTAGGGATAGAATAATCTTGGTTAAGCCTCGCTGATTCTCGTCCATTAATGTTGATTGCTTGTGTCGGTATGTCCAAGCGATTGAGTATAGGGGAAGTAGTTTAGAATCTGCAACCTTGCGGGAGCTGGAGTAGAAAACAACTAGTTTTCTTAATTGGTGACCTGTTGTGAAAGATGCCTTTTTTTTCAAAAGGTTTTCCTTTTTACCTTTTGCAAGCCAATGATCGTGTTCAACCAGATCACATTGCTCAAACTCCAAGCCAACCCTATCCTTTTCCTCATCAAGTTTCTATTTAGGCTAAGATGAAAAAGAGCTCATTGACAAGAACCACCATTAATCCTTGAGCAGCTCCGCAAAAAGGTACTATTTTGCATCTTTTCCATTTAGTTTCTCTTTTCTATTTATTCGGCTAAAATTTTCCTATTACATCCAAACAAAAAATTGAAACCATTGATTTGGAAAATATGAAGGAGGCCACCACTTTATACTCTGCCCCCCTTTGATTTTCAAAAGGACTACTAGGTTTGTTGCTGCTCAAAAATCGGTTATTCTTTACCCTCCTTTGGCTTAGGTATTAATATCCATTCCTTATACCCACTGCTCCAACGATTGCCCTATTTCACTGCCATAGAAGCTTTAACTGAATACCTCAAATCCTCAGCTTCCTTTATTCCAGCGATGTCGGACGGGTCCCCAATTGCTGATCACTTTTCTCATGTAAAGCAATTTATCTAAGGGGACATCCCTTCTAATCCAGCTATGTTGAAGTCAATTCAGTTCTCTTTTTCAAAATTGGTCAAGGCTCCTACAATTTTTTATGCTAGTTGCCAACTCCTCAACCATAACAACATGGCAATTGATGATTTAATCTTTAATCACAATATGCATCAATTTTGTTATTGTTCTGCTGTAGCTGACTTGGAACAACTAAGGCAAATGGAAACTCAAAAATCTACTCATACTGCCAATTTTCAAACTATCGAAGGAAAATGACAAGTGATTTGGTAGAATAAGAGCGTCTCAATAAGAGGATTGTCAACCTAACTACTGAACTTGGGAGAATCAAGAAAGAATTGGTTGAATTAAATCCCAATATCACTCTTCTAAATGCCAAGCTTAAGGGCAATTCTGACTAGCGTGTTCAGCTTTACATCTTGGCCAATTCACTTGACCCCAACATCCTTCATTTGCTACATAAAAAAGAAGGCTTGGAGAAATATCCGAGCACATGTGAAACAGGTATTGCTAAGGATCGTAGGATATGGGATTATTTATGACAAATTTGAGCAAGCCAAACAAACTTTATTTGTCCTACCTTTAGTTCCATCCACTTTGGTTGCCCCATCTATACCCATTCCTTTAGTAGGCATTATGGATCGCATAGCAGAACTTGTTGTCAAAGTGTTTAGCGCTCCTGTCATCGTTGTTGCTAAAAATGCTTCTATTGCTACCCCAACTACAAATGTTGGGCCTTTAGACCAAGCTAAAGGAGATGGAGGCAATGTCGACACCTCTTTAATTGAGCCAACTGATATGGTAACTGATTCAGTTGCAAATCCTTGACTGTCCTTTTGACCTTATGCCTTTCTTGCTTTGAATAAGTTTGATTTCAAGCACCCTTTTAGACTAGCTAGGTAACCGACTTGTAGTTTCCATTGACAATTTGTTTTTTGCTTTTGTCCTTATTCCCATATGGAAGGATATAATTTTTTCAAGTACTTAGCATTTAGACTTCGTTCCAACTCTTTTCCATCTGAATTAACTAGTTGATATGCTTTATTTTGCAAGGTATGACTAATTATAAATGGCCATTCCCAGTTTAAGGACCACTTGCCAAGTTCTAAGTCTTTTTCCCCTAGAGGCAAAATTGACTTCCAAATGATATCTCCTTCACTAAACCTCTTCAGTCTAACATGCTTATTGTATGTCCTTTCTACTCTTCTCTTGTTAAGCTGAACCTAATCAAATGCCACGAGCCGGTCTTCGTTTAACTCGTCCAATTCATCAAGCATGGCTTATTGATACTCATCCAAACTTAACTTAGCATGTACTTTTTTACTAGTCCTAATGATCACACATTAATTTCTAATGGCAGGATTGCATCATGTCCATAAGTCAGCTGAAATGGTGTACAACTAGTAGCTTTGGTTGGAGTATTTCGGCAAACCCACAATGCTTCTTGCAATGTTTTGTGCCATCTTTTCAGATTTTTCTCTAAACTCTTCTTGAAGATCTACCAAGATCTTGTTAGTGGCTTCCGCTTGTTCATTTGCTTGGGTATAGTATGGTGTTTAATGTATCATCTTAATGTCAAATTGTCGTATGAACAAGCTTACTTTGTCTCCAGTGAACATAGTTCCTTGGTCAGTAGTGATTGACTCAGGTATGCCAAATCTGTAAATGATATTTTGTTTAGTGAACTTGATTATGGCTTCCTGAGTTACACTGACCAATGGTTCAACTTCAACCCATTTTGTAAAATAATTAGTTGCTACCAGAATAAAGCTATGTCTTTTGGATGAGGCTGGGTGTATCTTGCTGATAGCATCCATAGCCCATCCTCTGAGTGGCCAAGGCTTAACTACTGCATGCATTTATTCTAATGGAATCTTTTGTAAAGGCCCAAACCTTTGGAACTCCTCACACCCCTTGGCATATTGATTACAATCAGTCATAATTGTTTGCCAATAATATCCATGTCGAACCATCAACCAATTCATTACAAGTCCTGGTCTATGAGCCCTACATAATCCTTCATGCATTTCTCCCATCAATCACATTGATTCCACTTAGTTTACGTAATTCAGCAAGACCCCATTGGAACTTCTCCCATCAATCACATTGATTCCACTTAGTTTACGCATTTCAGCAAGACCCCATTGAAACTTCTCCTATACAACTCATCTCTTATCATGGTGTATTTCAAAGCTTTCTACTTCAATTTGAACTCATCTTTGTTAGATGGATTTTGTAAATAGTCCATCATTTCCTGATGCCATAGGTCTACTGATCCAATTTCCATTGTGCAATATTCGTTAATGGTTGATTCAAATGCCCCATCTTTTAGCTTCTTGTATCTAGAGGCGTGTTAGGCTAGATGATTAGCCTCATCATTTTCCCCACAAAAACATGTTCTATGGTTATATCCACAAAACAATTAAGTAATCGTTTAGCCGATTATAGAACTCTGCTAAGGCGATTGGGTTAGATTTATAGTCTCCCTTCATATGTTGAATCACCAATTGGGAATGCCCATAAATCTGTGTGCATTTCATATCCTTTTGTAATAATAGCTATACACCCCATATTAATGCTTTATACTCTGCTTGATTGTTAGAATATTCAAGATCAATTGGCCTAGAATATCTCCATACTCTTCTTGTTGGGCTAATGGTGGTTACTCCAATTCCTACCCCTTCTTGTGTTCGTGAACCATCAAAACTCAAAATCCAAGGTTAGAGGCTAACGTAATTGCTGGTCAGTTTGGACACCTCATCTATTTGTATACATGGATGTTGGGTGACAAACTCGACTAATACATGGATGATGGGTAAAATAATGATAAATATAATTTCACAACAGAAGTGTAATTACATTCAACATTGTTTAATAATTGGCTAAGATAATAAATTGCTTTTTTGATTCCATCTTCTGCATTTTGTGCTAGAAGGCATTTGATAGATTTATTTGCAGTTGATATGTACAACTTCAAAGGCTTCCCTGGTATAGGTGACACTAGCATTAGTGGTTTGGCTAACACTTGCTAAATTTGCTCAAATGTTTGTCGTTGTTCGTCACCCCAAATGAATTCTTCTTTATCCTTCACTTTTAGCAAGGGTGATAAATCCTTCATTTTATGAGCCGAATTGGCTATGAATCTATGTAAGAAATTAATCTTACCAAATAAGTTATGTAGCTCTTTCTTATTTTGAGGTGGTCCAACCTCCAATACTACTTTAGCTTTATTCTTATCAAATTCAATCCTCTTCTGGGGTACTAAGAATCCAAAGGAATTCCTAGTTGATACCCCAAATGCATATTTGACTAGATTCATTTTTAACCCATGAAACCTCATTTTCTACAAGGCTTGTTCTAAATCGGCCAAATGTTGACCCACATCGATTGACTTGAGCACCACATCATCAATGTATACTTCCATGCTCTTGCCGATGGAGTCATGAAAGATGAGGTTCATTGCCCTTTGGTATGTAGAACCTGCATTCTTCAATCCAAATGACATTACTAGCCATTCATATATCCCCAGAGCTCTAGGACATCTGAGTACTGTTTTGTGTACATTTTTAACAACCATAAAAATTTGATTATAACTAGAATGGCCATCCATAAAAGTGAGGATTGCTGGATCAAGCCAAGAATCTAGAAGGGGGGGGGTGAATAAATTCTTTCAAAATCTTTATGAATTCGTTCTTAACACTGATTAAAAAACTCCTTTAAATCAATCAAAGTTTTTTTCAAAAGATATTTAGAAAACAGAAACTTCAGTGATTAAAACATGTATAAAAGCATAATCTATTATGATGGCTCTTGAGATCAATTTGACTACCAAGATGATTACAATACTTAGAGTTATAAAGAATATGAGAAACACACAGGAGTTTATACTGGTTCAGTCTAATCTGGACCTACATCTAGTTGTTCTTAGTCCTCTTAGAACTTCTACTATATAGAGAACATAAGTACAAACACTATGCACACATAATTTTCTAATTGAAATCAAATATTTCTCTTAAACCCTATGAGAAAAGATCTAGAATTAAAGCTCCATCAATTCTTTAACATCCTTAGTAACCGTAACTAAGAATCACAATCTAAAAGAATAAAAGATAAAGGATTGAATACACTTGAAATGTGTAGATCTTTAATCTTCAATATTTCTTCACAAGATGATCAATTCATGAATGTAAAATAAATGATTCTTTGATTAACGTCAATCTTCAGACTATTTGTAGTGTTATTCTTTTAGAAGACTCTCTTTAAATGTTTTTTTTCCTAAAAAACTGAACGAATCAAGAGTTTCTCATAAAGAAAACACATAGGGGTATTTATAAAATTTTAATAGTTAAAGCATATCTAATTGATTATAAAACAGGAGTGTATCCTTGAACCTCAGTGTATCCACAATGCAAACACCAGACGTCAAGAGTGTGAAAATTACATTGGAAGATGGTTAAAGGAAGTAGGAAAACAAATTTACATAGCACCTTATTTAAATCAGTAAGTTGAGTTATTGTTGTTCCACATGTGTATTAGGTTGCACATATTGACTGAATGAAGTTCCTTTATCTGTTCAGTGCCCATTGGCAGCTGCTCATTTTGTGCCCAGGTGACAATCTAGTGGTTTGGTTTTGTCCTTTGCGGAAGAAGCCTGATGCTGCTATCAAGAATGCAGTAAATAGGTTAGTGTTGCCTTTGGCATATTTAAGGACATAATGCAATCGTACATCACACCACCAATGATCGTAATGCTTTGTTTCTATATTTAAAATAGTGCAATGAAATCAGTAAGCAAAAATGCAGAGGGAAAGCCACCCTAACATGGGCCTCAGTGGATTGAAGTAAAGGTACGTCTTTTTTTAAATTCCAAATGCCATGTGGATGTCATGTGTGGTTGCATTGACTGAATTAAAAACCTTTTGTGTACACATGTTGCCTGTAGAGTCATGTTCAAACAGGAAACTACGAGTGTGGATACTATGTTATGCACTGGATATGGTGCATCGTAAGTGTCGGATTGAAGGATGAATGGATTAGCGTATGTTTGTTATTATTCATTTAGTTGTTAATGTAATTAGACCTCACTAGTTTTGACCTCCTTGAATGTCATTTACTAAATTCATATTTACATATGTGCAGTGATTTTCTGATGGAACAGCGGTAACAAAAGAGACCATGACCACACTCCATCATAAATGGGCGACATATTTTCTCCAAATGAAGAAATCAGAACTTAGAAAAATTTAGAAAACTTAGGAACATTTTTCGTTAAAGGAAGACATTTTTTTAAACTGATTTTGACATCTTCCTTTTTCATATGTATTTTATGATTAAAGTTCAATTCAGATGATGGAACTGATTTTCAATCCAGCCCTTCGTTGTGGGCGTGTTCCTTGAACAATACATTGTTTCAGTGTTTATTTTATTTCTATATCCAAATTCATTTTTAACCTACTCAGTGGCTCTATGTAACCTGCATTTCAATTCACTCCACGAACAACTAACCAATGGGTATACAAATGTTCCTGTAGTCTACTTGTGCTTTTTACAGATACAATGCATATGGTCACTGCAGTGAAGGAGAAGACACTCATTCTGGAATGTCCAATAAGGTATGTCATGTTTCAAGTATTGAACAACATTGACATTATCAACTCAAACTTCAGGTAACCAAGTGCAGAAATTTTGGAATTGCAACCACATCTCTGTTATTTGTTCAACTGTTTGACATGTAGGAAGCTAATGCTAAGTTTATGGAAGCAATGTATATGACTAAATACAGGAAGGCAAAGAAAGGAATTCAATTCCTCATCAATGGTAGCAAAGTGGGTAATTCACCAGAGGAAATAACTAATTTCCTTAAAGATGCATCTGGGTTGAACAAGACTGACATAAACTGAGTTGTGAGTCACATAAACTTCAGGTAACCAATGAGGTATCTCATTGACTTGTGACTGACATAAACTAATGCAAATGTTCCTTTCAGTTTTTATTTTCTTTTCTTTTATTTTATATCTCTGTTAAATTGTAAAATTATTCATTGCATTATCTGCCGTAGGATAGATGGAAGCAGTTTATGTGGACCAATACCAGTTTTATTGGGAACTGGACCAATCTTATGACATTGTGAGTATACATTTAGAACCATGCATTACTTCTAACTTATAAGTGCAGGTTGAGGGAAGATTCTTTGCTCTCTGTCACCTTTCCCTCCAATGTTGAATGAAGCTATTGAAGTTATGAAGAGGGCTGCACCTCTGGTGATCTTTTAATTAAAATATTTGGTATTTGAAGTAATTCTTTATTTTGTTATTTTGTTTTTTGACCAGCATATTTTTTACTCTGTGTTGAATTGGGATTCGTTTTAAAAGATATTGGAGGAGGTTTCACTTCTTAATGATGCGGTTTCTCAAATTGATGAGCCATTCTTACTGGTTATAGTGGTAATTGTGTGTTGAATCTCAACAAATTCTGGTTCCTGGAATATACATTGGTATTAGCTCTAAATTTCAAAAACAAATCTTCTTTTAGTTAGAAACTACTTAACTAATAAGTGATATTTGTCGTAAAAAATTTCTGCTTTTAATTCACCTGAACGTCTGATTACCTCCATATGTAAGCATTTCTATAGTGTTGAACCATGGTTTACTTATAGGGACTAGTTATTTCTTCTGTCTTTACAAACTTCAGAAACTCTATTGTCCTCAATAGTCTTTTTTCATATAGTATGTGGTCTATGTTCTTTGTTCTTATTATTCTACTTGGAACAATGCTATATGTTGGTTTTTTCTGTATCTCCTGCTCCCCTTTAATTTTTATTCTAACATTTCAATTCTAACTCAAATAGGGAATTAATTGGGTGAAATTCCAAAATCACCTGCTTTCTATATAGACTTCATACAAATGCCAAAGTGCTGAAGTTAATTGACATGATATCATGCCTTTTATCCTTTTTATTTTAAATTAAATCTTGATATTACTAGGGGGAATTCAACTCTGGTAAATCTACTGTGATTAATGCGCTTCTTGGAGAAAGATATCTCAAAGAGATCACATTTTTACGATATACTGACTTAGATATTGAACAACAACATTGTGAAAGGCATCCAGATGGTCAATATATTTGCTACATTCCTGCTCCAATTCTTAAGGAGGTAAGTCAATTCCTTATGGTTCCTTCCTGTCCTTTATGTGTATCAAGATTCAAGACTCAGTTTTATATGTTATCCCCTCTAACTACCATTTTCTATTCGTAATTAGAATGCTCTCAGCAGTTTTTTTGTTCTTCTGAAAACAAATGACCATTGTTGATACACCTGGAACTAATGTGATTCTTTAGAGGCAGCAACGTCTTACAGAGGAATTTGTACCCCGCGCAGATTTACTTCTTTTTGTCATTTTTGTTGATCGCCCTTTAACTGGAAGTGAGGTATGGTCAGTCATTGTGGATGGGGCATACTCTCTTGTTTTGATTTGTATTGGTTATCATTGGCCAGGCAGGGCTATGACATGTTTTATGCTGTTTTCAGATTGCTTTTCTTCGTTATTCTCAACAGTGGAAAAAGAAAGCAGTTTTTGTCTTGAATAAAGCTGACATATATCAGAATAATCATGAGGTATGCATTGTGTTTTGATCCTTATTAGTTATTGCTGAACTAGTGTAATTGTTGGAACCACTAGTTTCTTTGCTTTTGAATCCTTCTAACATAATCACATACCAGTTTTACTACTATATATTTGTTGCTTTACATGGTCCATGTTGAATTCAAGTGTGAACATTAAATATGGGAGATTGGGTGTTTTTATGTTTTCTTTTGGATCTATTATGCCATATGGGTGATTGGGTGTTTTTATGTTTTCTTTTGGATTCTATTATGCCAATTAGATCACTTATGCTAAATTTTGAAGTTGATTAATTCGTCTTTTTATACTTCTTTTTCTTACTGGTTTTTTTCAAACATTTTGGGTGGAATGTTCTTAAGTGTGTTGTTGATATTTATTCTCATGCAATTTGTAGGTCAGTCTATTATGCAGCAACTGATGTTGTAATCCTCTGATTCATGATTGAGGTGTGCTGCGCACCAATGTTAGCTGCCTTCAATGTTCCTCTTGCTCAAAGTGATGATGAAATTGTAATAGCATTGTGTCCAAAAAGGCTTCCCTTATGCTATTCATGTTACTTCTGTAATGTCCATGAAGACTCACAGCTAGAGATGCCTTTGTGACTTCATTAGCAAAGTTTACCTCCCTGCATTCTCTTGCTGACATTAAGTAGAAAAACATAGATGCAATAGAGGTTGGTAAATTATAATAATCCTTTTTACCTAGCTTATGAATAGCTCCAAATTCAGGGGTAATTTGCTCGAGTCTTTGGTGATTAGTATAATAAACAATAAATTTAACGGTATTTTTGGAACCTTGATCTTCTTGCTAGTTGCAATATCCATTGTTTGTTATATATATAATCCGAGAACTTTGTCTTCCTGGTTACTTTTTCTCATTTGACACATTGCCCCTTTTAAATTCCCAAATTTCATGCAAAATCATTTGTAGGTAGGGAAAATTGATCATTTCAATTTTCAACTACTATTTTGTCCAATTGTTATAGATAAAATGTTGATTTGTATGTCAAGAGACCAATTTTTTTTTTTTGGGATACAATTCAGAAAGTGTTTCATTTTATTGGTCAGGGAAAGTTAATTACTAATGTCCCTAAAGATCATGATGACATTGAGAATGTGCAATTCATCCAGAAAATAAAAAATTGGGACAAAGCATTAGGTTTATCATGATTTTCTGATTTGTGATTAATTAATCTTTATACACTGCTGCCTTAGTTATATTGTTTGACTTACAAAATTAGGTTGTCATGCTTTCAACTTATGCAATCTTATGATTAAATTTGACTAATGTGTATTTCTTCCCATTTTTAGGGTCATGTTCATTACTCAAGGACAAATGTGCACTTAGTCCTTCAACAGCCATCAACAAGGCTTGGATAGAAAATATAGTCCTTTGTATTACCTAAAATGATGTTAAAAAAAAACCATTCTACGACGGTTCTGATGACACGACCGTCGTAGAATAAACACTTGACTACGATGATCATTGGACGAGACCATAGTAGCATTCAGCCTTGTCTATGACGGTCATGGGACGAGACCGTCGTAAAATTCAGCCAACTCTACGACGATCACCTAGGCAGGCCCGTCGTAGAATCCACCAATTCCTACCACGATTATCAGGACGAGACCGTCGTAAATTTATCGTAGTCAACGACGGTCGTTTGGACGACACCGTCATAGAAGAAAGGGTTGTCTATGACGGTCGTGGGGAGTAGACCGTTGTAAAATTCACCAATGTCTAAGACGGGCACCTAGACAGGCTCGTTGTAGAATACGATGAACTCTATGATGGTGCTGTCCTGGTCATCGTCGTAGTCTTTGGTACAGTCTAAGACGGGCCTGTCCAACTACCCATCTTAGAATTCGAGGACGTCTACGACGGTTCCTCATGACCGTCGTTGAAATCATTAGTACTTTTCACTACGTCGGAGACGATGACGGTTGTTAATCGACGTAGAAAACCGTTTATAACTGACTTAGAATGCTACTTTTGTAGTAGTGCTTCATCTAACCAAACTTAACAATCCTGATTTGTGCTTACCATTTCATTGATTGGTGTGAGAGTACAATAATGAATTATAGTTTTACAGTAGAGGTTTTACTTACAAATTTACTTTCATATATAATTACATTTGATTGTCAGTATACATGATTCCTACAATTCATAATGTGCGTAGGTAAAAGTTAGTCACTTATATCTATAACTTCTAAATGTAGGTAAAGACATTAACTTGTACCTACAACCTCCAACTATAGGTAAAAGTTATTAACTTATGCCTTTTGGGAACTCTATCAGAGCAGTTGGAGGAAAAACTGAAGGAGAAGGAATCATTCATTCTGAAATCGTGATTATTTCTGTTCACCTGGAGAAGGAGACTTGCAGATCACTATTTCTTCCCGACGTTTTTTGCTTTTTTGATACAAATATTGGAGTTTTTAGAGACTCGCTGTGCGTTTGGCAAGATAGCAACACCCATCTTGGCTTGTGGCAGATGAGGAAGTTTGGAGATGACAAGTCTTGGATTCAATTAATAAATTTTAGTTATTTACATCTTAATATTCGTCCTTATGAAGAAAAATCCATGATTTTACCATTGTGCATGTCTAACAATGGAGACTTCTTCATGCTGAAATTCACTAGAAATGCTGATGATGAATACCAAACAATTCTGTATAACCAGAGGGATGGTAAGTCTCAAGTTTTTGTCGTTCCCTCAGGTAGTTTCAGAACTTTGTTGTGGCGCAACCTCAAGATTTTTACCAAAAGTTTGGTCATACCTTATTGAAATTCTACAGATGTGAGTTCTTGATTACCCTATTTAATTGATATCATCTAATTTCTGTCTTTTCAATTATATAATAATAATCTCGAACGCTTTGTCAGATGTTTAATTCTTTGTCACTTAATTATGTGAGATCTAATCTATATCATGTATTAACATATATTCTTCTCTTGGGTTGTGAATTACTACTAGAAATGTAGAATCTGGTAACCAATTTATTTTATTAGCATGTATAGAAATATTGTGGATTCTAATAAAATGTCATTTGTTAACATTTATACTACAAATTGTTATTGTTGCCTGCTTGTCTTTTGTTATCACTACCATTATCAAATTAGTAAGCTGATATATCTGTGTTGGGCATCATATTGCATTCCTTGATAAAATTAGATATTAATATCATTTATAAGAAAATCAAAGAAAAGAAGTAATGAAACCACTGCATGTGAATTCAAGGATTCATTCATCAGCATCTCAATCTTAGTCTGTGTTATCTTTGTCTGATCTCTTCAAACTATGCTCTCCCTCTCTGTCTTTCTTTGAAATTTTTTCTCTCCCTCCCTCTCTCCGAATGCGAGCTTCATCAATTTCTACAACACTAGATCTGAATATTTGTGCTTTTTTTACTGTATGACTGTAGCTTTGAACGATTTCAACTTATAATCACAGGTTTTTTTATACTTTTTGATATATACGTCGGTTTCCATTTTGCATAGGCATTGAATCGTGATTACTGGAATTAAGTGAAATAGAAGTTAGATCATTCTACATATCCTTGGTCATTTCATATTTCATTGATTCTTAATTCTACAATTTTATTGATTCATGATGCTACTACAATTTTAATAATTTTCTCAATGTTATGGTTGTTTTTGTCTTGCATCAGCATGCTACATTGTGTTATACTTTGCTTAACCAACTTCTCAGACTTCCAATTAACATCAGTTTTTTTTTTTTGCAGATACGAGGACAGAACAAGAATGGTACATTAAACTGTAGTATTTATGTCATTAGTTCTTTAAATTAGTATATCATCATTGAGAAATACATACTGATGTGTTGTTGTAACTGTGACAATTATATCAGCACTATGGCTAATATGTTTCAGGCATAATTGACTTTATATATATGTTCAAGTCAGTTGTCAATTTATCATGTTGCAACTGTTCCTTGGAAACGCTACCTGGCTATAATACACATAGTCTAAACTCTTAAGAGATTTCTGTTATAGCTGAATCCCTTAGATGCAATGTGATCTTGCTTGTCGAGTGCAACCTCAAGTTTCTTAGAGGTTGTATCAAAAACTGATACTTGACACAATGCCTCAATACCAATTAAGCTGAAATTCTCCACACACTTTGTGGTTATACACATAGATGTATTGTTAGGGTTATTTAATTTTCTAATATATCAAATATTTTCTATTAAATTTTACTTTACTCATATTATATATTAATTAGTATATTACTTTTTTATTAGAGCAATGCTACTAAATATATTGAAAAGATTGGAATTTATGTGACACCAGTAGAATACAATTATACACTAGCGATTTTCATAAAAGCATGCTGAATGAAATGGATTCAAGAAGACTCAAGCATATATATAAGAAGTTTTCTAATGAATCTCATTTGCTAAAATGATGTAAATAGTAATTTCCAGTATTTTAAATCCTGATCCGATCCAGTTATAGAAGCAGTTACAATTTTCACCGGTCAGGCAAATTTTAGTTGTTGTCAGCCAAATTTCAGTTGCTGTCTGCTGAAATGGCTTCCAAAATTAGCTAAATCAGTGTAAAATTTCCCTTCTCAAGACAATTTTCTTGACATTATTTTCAAAGCGTGATGAAGCATTTAGTTGATCCAATTGACAGATTCATGTGTCAACAAAATTTGCATGCCCCTATATATATATATTTCATTTTAATTGTCGAACCTTTCTCTAGTTTATTATCATAATAATTTTAATATGAAAAAGTTTCCCTATATTCTGTCTCTTCTCGCCTAACTAAAGATTTATTGAACATTTTTTTTATCAGCAAATTTAAATTCTTGTTTCTATTTTTTTCATTCCAATTAAATTTGGAGAGCATTTTATTTATTATTTGTTTATAGTTTTTTTACTTCATTGTCATAATAGTTTAAAAACTTTGTAATTTTTTTTTACTGAAAAATTTCTTATTGTAAAACTTTTATGTAATTTAGTAAAAAAATTGCAAAATTTCCTCACTGTTACACAATTTTTTCCATCTACTCTATTAAATCAATTTACAAAACTATTTTTACGTAGTAATTATAAAATATATTATATTCTTAAATTATTATATACTCAAATAATAGTTTTTAGTAATTATAAAAAAACATTATTCTTTAGTTATTAAAATGGATATGATATAAAATAAATATAATTATTTTCCCAAACTAAATACTGTGCAGAGCACAGGCCCATAAATAGTGAGAAACATATCTAACTTTTCTTTTTTCTTTTTCTTAAATATATCTCGTAAAATTTTAAAATATGTTGAAGAGTCTGATGACAAAAATTGTAAGAAACATATCTAATTTATCTTATTTTTCTTAATCCAAATGGACAAAAAAATGTTATGTGTATTTAACACAGGATTTATTCCACTAAATTTGTCCAGAAATCTGTGTTGTTTTTATCTCCTGCATCTTTCGCCTGATTTATTTCCAATTTTATTACAGCTTTTATTAAAAGATTAAATAAATTTATCTCTGAAATAAAATATATTCATTTATTGAAGGGTTAAACCCTAGCAACATTGGGACATATATATGTGGACTCTTCACTGAAAACCACAGAAACATGCGATCAGAGAAGAAACCACAGAAACATGCGATCAGAGAAGAAACCATGGTCGCCACTCCTCTGTGACGAACTCATCGTGGAAATCTTGTCTCGTCTTCCCGTGAAACCTTTGATCCAATTCAAGTGTGTGTGCAAGGGATGGAACTCCCTGATGTCAGATCCCTATTTCATCAAATTGCACCTTAGCAAATTTGCTGCGAAGGACGATTTGGAACACCTTCAACTGATGAAAAATGTCTGCCTCGGATCCATCCCTGAAATCCACATGGAATCGTGTGATGTAAGTTCTTTATTCCATTCCCTACAAATTGAAACGTTCTTGTTCAATTTCGCAAACATGCCATGTTACCATCTGGTCGGTTCATGTAATGGGTTGCACTGTGGGGTTAGCGAAATACCAGAAGGATACCGTGTTTGTTTCTGGAACAAGGCGACAAGGGTGATATCCAGAGAATCGCCAACGCTGTCTTTTTCCCCGGGCATTGGTCGTAGAACAATGTTTGGGTTTGGCTATGATCCGTCAAGTGACAAATACAAGGTTGTAGCAATTGCATTGACTATGCTCTCACTTGACGTATCTGAAAAGACTGAGATGAAAGTTTATGACACGGGTGACAGTAGTTGGAGAAACCTTAAAGGTTTTCCTGTTCTTTGGACTTTACCTAAAGTTGGTGGAGTGTATCTGAGTGGAACCCTTAATTGGGTTGTTATTAAGGGAAAAGAAACCATTCATTCTGAAATCGTAATTATTTCTGTTGACCTGGAGAAGGAGACTTGTAGATCACTGTTTCTTCCCGACGATTTTTGCTTTTTTGATACAAATATTGGAGTTTTTAGAGACTTGCTGTGCGTTTGGCAAGATAGCAACACCCATCTTGGCTTGTGGCAGATGAGGAAGTTTGGAGATGACAAGTCTTGGATTCAATTAATAAATTTTAGTTATTTACATCTTAATATTCGTCCTAATGAAGAAAAATCGATGATTTTACCATTGTGCATGTCTAACAATGGAGACTTCTTCATGCTGAAATTCACTAGAAATGCTGATGATGAATACCAAACAATTCTGTATAACCAGGGGGATGGTAAGTCTCAAGTTTCTGTCGTTCCCTTAGGTAGTTTCAGAACTTTGTTGTGGCGCAACCTCAAGATTTTTACCAAAAGTTTGGTCATACCTTATTGAAATTCTACAGATGTGAGTTCTTGATTACCCTATTTAATTGGCACCATCTAATTTCTGTCTTTTCAATTATATAATGATAATCTCGAACACTTTGTGAGATGTTTAATTCTTTGTCACTTAATTATGTGAGATCTAATCTATATCATGTATTAACATATATTCTTCTCTTGGGTTGTGAATTACTACTAGAAATGTAGCATCTGGTAACCAATTTATTTTATTAGCATGTATAGAAATATTGTGGATTCTAATAAAATGTCATTTGTTAACATTTATACTACAAATTGTTACTGTTGCCTGCTTGTCTTTTGTTATCACTACCATTATCAAATTAGTAAGCTGATATATCTGTGTTGGGCATCATATTACATTCCTAGATAAAATTAGATATTAATTTCATTTATAATTAAATCTAAGAAAAGAAGTAATGAAACCACTGCATGTGAATTCAAGGATTCATTCATCAGCATCTCAATCTTAATCTGTGCTATCTTTGTCTGATCTCTCCAACCTATGCTCTCCCTCTCTGTCTTTCGTTGACATGTTTTCTCTCCCTCCCTCTCTCCGAATGCGAGCTTCATCAATTTCTGCAACAGTAGATCTGAATATATATTAGTGCTTTTTTTACTGTATGACTGTAGCTTTGAACGATTTCAACCTATAATCACAGGTTTTATACTTTTTGATATATACGTCGGTTTCCATTTTGCATAGGCATTCGGTCTAACCAATCTTTTTTGTGATTCATTCTCGGTCATTCACCTCTTTCATTGCTTTGCAAATTTTTAATCGTGATTACTGGAATTAAGTGAAATAGAAGTTAGATCATTCTACAAATCCTTGGTAATTTCATATTTCATTGATTCTTAATTCTACTATTTTATTGATTCATGATGCTACTTCAATTTTAATAATTTTATCAATGTTATGGTTGTTTTTGTCTTGCATCAGTATGCTACATTTTGTTATACTTTGCTTAACCAACGTTCTCAGACTTTCAATTAACATCAATTTTTTTTTGCAGGTACGAGGACAGAACAAGAATGGTACATTAAACTGTAGTATTTATGTCATTAGTTCTTTAAATAAGTATATCATCATTGAGAATACATACTGATGTGTTGTTGTAACTGTGACAGTTATATCAGCACTATGGCTAATATGTTTCAGACATAATTGACTTTATATATATGTTCAATTCAGTTGTCAATTTATCAGGTTGCAACTGTTCCTTGGAAACGATACCTGGCAATAATACACATAGTCTAAACTCTTAAGAGATTTCTGTTATAGCTGAATCCTTTAGATGCAATGTGATCTTGCTTGTCGAGTGCAACCTCGAGTTTCTTAGAGGTTGTATCAAAAACTGATAGTTGACACAATGTCTCAATACCAATTAAGCTGAAATTCTCCACACACTTTGCAGGTGGTTATACACATCGATGTATTGTTAGGGTTATTTAATTTTCTAATATATCAAATATTTTCTATTAAATTTTACTTTACTCATATGATATACTAATTAGTATATTATCTTTTTTATTAGAGCAATGCTACTAAATATATTGAAAAGATTGGAATTTATGTGACACCAGTACAATACAATTATACACTAGCAACTTTCATAAAAGCATGCTGAATGAAATGGATTCAAGATTACTCAAGCCTATATATAAGAAGTTTTCTGATGAATCTCACTTGCTGAAATGATGTAAATAGTAATTTCCAGTATTTTAAATCTTGATCCGATCCAGTTATAGAAGCAGTTACAATTTTCACCGGTCAGACAAATTTTAGTTGTTGTCAACCAAATTTCAGTTGCTGTCTGCGGAAATGGCTTCCAAAATTATCTAAATCAGTGTAAAATTTCCCTTCTCAAGACAATCTGCTTGACATTATTTTGGAACCGTGCTGAAGCCTTTGGTTGATCCAATTGACAGATTCGTGTGTCAACAAAATTTGCATGCCCTGTGAGACCAAATAGCTGAACAAGTTCAGAAATTTGACGGAAAAAACATGGAATCTATTTGGGGTGTTCGTGGATTTGATTTGATCATTTTTGAAGGAAAAATCATCTAATTTATTCGCTTTAGATTTTTACTTTATCATCTAGCCAGTTTTGTTCAAAACTTTAATCCGATATAATTGGATCTAATTTGATGCGATTTGGATTGAATTGATTTTCTTTTTTAATCGTACTTTTATTTTTATTAGAAAATATTAAATATTAATGTAATATATATAATAAAAATTAATTTAAAATAATAAATATTTTATTTATATAACTATATTTATGCATCTTAACTCAAATAGTATGTAATATGATAATTTTATAAATATATAAGAAATAAAAATATATTCATATGTACAAGTTTGATTGGGATTGGATAGGTTTGAAAAATTAAATTGGAAATTCAATCCAATAAAAAAATTCAGTTTTTCAAGATTTTTATCCATTTGGTTTTATGTTTTCTCTGTTTTTTGTTTGGGGATCGATTTTTTTTTTATTTTCATTGGATTGAATGGATTCACAAACATCGCTAGAATCTGGTCAAAAGAAAAGTGACTCTCATATAGAGACCGAGTGAATTACCATGCTTACTTGGCAATTTCTTTTGTCATGGCAAATGAACCACTAATAGACCGAGTGAATTACCATGCTTACTTGGCAATTTCTTTTGTCATGGCAAATGAACCACTAATAGACAAAATGTTGCCATGACGACCTCCTTTGAAAAATAGCATATCAACATCGTGATAGACGATCTCATGTCTCAGCTGCCTAAACAATTGGCATATATCATTAATCATATGGTTCACAACGAATTTCAGCATGTTAAAGAATTTGAGAATAGCTAGACGTGGGAAATTTGGAGAAAATTCTGGTAGTTAATCAGTACTTGCATGGGTATACAGACCTACTAAACCAAGGCCAAATGATTTTGGTAGGAAACTCATAGGTATCAGCAAACACTCAGGCATGATCTTTACCACAGTTTCAACCAATTGGCTTTTTGGCAGATTTGGTAGAACCTAGCCTGTCAAATTCAATTCAGGCAAGATTGATTCCACTAGTTCAGCCGAATTCAGGTCAACCAGTTTAGCTAAATTCAGTTAAGCTAGTTCAATCGATTTCAATTCAGTTAATTCAACTGAATTCGGGTCTGTTATTTCTGCTGAAGGCAGTTCAATTAATTCAGCCGAATTCAGTGCAAGCAGGACCTCCTTGGATGGTTCAGCCCATATAATTCAAGTAAGGCAAACAACAATTCAGGTTTGTTATGCTCAGGCAAAGCAGGCTTTGCAAGTCCAACCAAATTTCACTCAACATGTTCCGCATAGCCATTCTTAGCCCAATCAAGTTCGTCCGCCAATACCAATCAATTGCCTGCTTGAATAGTTGTTTTGAGGTTGGGAGAGCGAGAACACCTGTTCGCGGTACAGGCTATTTTTGGGTTTTTTAATGTTCTTGTTTCTCATTGTATATGCTTGTGCACTTTTTGCATGTTTTATGCTTGGCTTGATTTTGATTATTGTATGCACTGCATGTGCACTTGACTTGAAGACTCTTTTGTACCGTTAATTCATAATAATGGAGGTATTTCTTATGTCGTGTAATTTCCTAAAAGAAGGCTCTAATAACTTGTATTCACATCCTTGGAGACACTTCGTTTATTTGAAAGCTTCAAGCATTTTTAAAACTTTTGATCTTTGAGGATCAGATCAGAGTCCTAGAATGTAACTTGAATAAAAAAGTTCATTGTAAACAGTTGAACCATTTGTTGCTAGAGAACTTCATTATCTTTGATTCACTGGGTTCACTGGAGCAGAGTTGGCTTTAACATTTTACAAAGTCTTCAAGCCATTGTTGACAATGAAATTAATATCCAGTAGATGATCAAATCTTTCAACATTTTTATCAGTACAAATATTGGCTTCATGTGAATATCTTTGTATATATAAAGTACATGTGCGGGCATTTTTGTAAAATCAATTTTCCTTCCTTGTTTTAGTCTCTATTTTAGTAAAATTGCATCTCATATTTTCTTCAATAAAAAATGAAAATTATAAAAATTTATAAATATATGTGCTAATTAATGACAAATTTAAAAATTTGTTCTCTCTTTTCACAGCTGTTTAATTTTAATCCAATTTGTACGTAAGTTTCAAAATAGTTGTTAATCACTCGTATTCATGTCCTTGGAGTTACTTCTCTTAGTTGAAAGCTACTGGGCGCTTTTAACCTATCAACTTTTGAAATTTGTTTCTGCGGAAAGGTGTGGAGGGGGAAAAGCATATCTCTTGGATCAATTGGGAAAAAAAGAAATTGTCTTGAGAAAGAGAAGGGAGGGCTAGGAGTAAAGGATGTTGCATTGCTCATGGCATAAATTGCTTGCAAAATGAAAGTAAGGAAAATAATTAAGGATGACGGGAGTCATGGTTTTAAATAGAGGTCAACAACCCTAATTGGGGCCACATCAATCGCATTTTTTTGCTATTGCTCGCAATGTAAAACCACAACCGCAATTAAAAATCATGACAGGAGTCTTTGGTGCAATGTTGTTGAATCAAAGTATGGGGGTTGAAGGGGATTCGGAAATTCAGATGTTGTGAAGAAAGCCTCCCTTTGGTGGAGAGATTTGGCAAAGGTATGTGGTGGTGAGGATTCAACTTTATTAATGTAGAATATTGGAGGCTAGGGAGTTGTAGGGATGCTAAATTCGGACTTGATTCCCTTAACCCGTGGATTGAAAATTAGTGTTGAGAATTCTAGAGCTTTTGCTTCCCGGAGATTGTCTGGGAACATCAGAAAGGATATTTCAGATATTACTCAAATTGGTTTCACAAACAATTTGGGAAAATGTTTGGGATTCAAAATGTTCCAAGGAAGGCCGAGAAGAGACGATTATTTGGAGATCATTGATAAGGTGGACTCGCCATTGCAAACTCAGTTTTCTCCTTGCCCATGGAATGCACATTGTTGGAATAGTATTAAAAAAAATTCAAGTCTCACATTAACAAAAGATAGTGTGTCAAAATCAAATCCTAAGAGGGGCATGTTACCCAACCAGAGAAATATGGCGGCTTTGGTGTTCGTATAGCAACACACCAAAGCTGTCATATTGGATTGGATTTGGAAGACTAAAATGCCAGCTAGCTGTATGCATTTTTTTTTATGGCAGATATGCCATGTTGTTCTTCCAACTAGCTAGATCAATTCTCTATGACAGACAGGATATTGATTCTAGCACTTGTTTGGGTTGCATTAATGCTACGGAGGAAACCAAAATGCCCGTGATGCTTGGAGAAATATTAAGCTGAATATAACTCCTCCTCTCTGATTCTAATATATAGCTTCCTGGTAGCATTAGCAAGTCATGAAATATGGCTTGATCTTTATGGCAACCCCGTTGGCTCTTTTTGCATTAAACATTGATGGTAGCATGATATGCAAGTACCTTGTTTTATCCCCTTTCTACATCAGATATATCTTATCCCGTGGAAAAATTCCACTTTGGTGTCATTTGCATGCTAGAGTTTCACAATTTTGTTCATACTGGACCTTTGATGTTTTGCTCATCAGTTGCTGTGAGTGAAATCATGGCTTGTGCTGTTTTATACTCACATTGATGTTTTCATCTTATGTTTCTTGGCAGAAACAATTTGAAGAGCTACGCAAAAAATATGTAAGGGGCCTGATCTTTCCATTACATTTTGTGTGACTCCAGATGATATTGATTGCCCTTATGCTCGATCCTTGATCACAGGTTATTACTCAAAACCTGATTTTAGTGGTCATACTCATATCATTATCATTACATGCTAAGTCCTCATGGTTCATGATGAAGTCTGTATATAAAAATACTGCATGCTTGTATGTGTACATTATGGAAAAATACTACCAACACCTTATGTTGGGGGAAATGTCTTAAAAATTATGACCAGGCCTTGCTTAAAGGTAGGTGTAGCTTTGGAGTGTCGATCACAAATGTTAAATTGAAAATTTTAGTTATGTAAATTTGAGTCTAGTTTATCTATTATGGATAAATGTACCAAGTTACTTGCTTCAGGGAATAGAAGAGAAGACTGCCAAGTTGAAAGGAAGTGAGAAGGCTCTAGTTGCACGGCATGAAGCTAGTCATGCTGTAGTAGGTACTGCAGTAGCAAACCTTCTTGCTGGACAGCCACATGTTGAGGTAAACCATGGAAAATGCTCTATTTTTGGCCATTAAATATGTCAATGCCATTGCAGATATGTGGATGATGCTTGGACCAAGTTACTTGTCTGCTTGAATTTTTGGATTTGTCACACTATTGAACTATAATTATTCTCAAATACTCTGATTGATGATTTGTAGTTCATACAGGCTCTGGTTATCAGACTCCTGGTTTAATGACTTGTGACCAAAATTGGTTAATTTCAGTTTTTATTTTTTTATTTTTAGGTGTGGACTTTGGAATATCTTATTTTAGAATTTATTGATCTTGTTTTATGGTGGGAAATTAAAGAAAAGTATAAATCTGTTATGTGTGATATTCAACGATAATAAAACAAGTAATAAATCAAATATTCTGTTCCATTTTGTAAATACACTAGTGCTTTATGGGTGTGCCTCTTGACACTCCCACTAGTCCCGCTGCTCTAACAATTTTTTTATCCACAAAATACCCTTCAATGAATACTTGTTCCTTATTTCTTGTCTAACAAGTAATTGTTATATTTACGCAGATTCCTTATGATTAAAAATAATGATTTGTTAATTTAAAAACCATTTTATTGTTTTTTAATTCCTAATTAACCTCACTTATGTGATTTTTTTTTCTCTTTTCATTTTTGTTTTCTTTCCATTACTATATAAGACACACTAAATTCAGGTTTTCAATAATAAAAACTGAAGAATATATTCCTTCATGAAGGATAAGTTGAAGTTTCCTCCACAAGATTTCTTTAAAGAATATACTTATTGTATATATATACTTTTGAAGTGTGGTTCTACTGGTAGATAAGAAAATTAAAATTGTATTAATTTGAAGGGCTAATCTTACTGTTTTGGAGGGTCTTGGTGCTCATTTAGAAGGTAACTGTACGTGCTGTATTTTATATTTGGTGATTGGTGGAATGTTTGTGTTGATTGCCAAAAAATTAATAGTGAATACTTGCAATTTTTAAAACTTAAATAAATGGTTAGTATCTATGTTTAGGGATAAGGCTTAGCTATAAAATAGAAGGTCTTCTATGTAGTATGTCATACTTATATACTGTTGCCACCAATATTTTCATAGTTTTCTTGTTAGCATGTCAATTTCTTTTGTTGTTATGTTCATTTTGTACTGTATTAATTAAATTCCTATGCGTGTAATGTATGATATTCTATTCCAAGGTTGGATTTTATACAAGAAAAGCCAGTAACTAAATGATGAATATCCTTAAGTTTGCATCATTTATTTTCCGCCTTCTTGCAAACTATGTCTAAATGAAATTAAAAGCTCTTTTTTCTTTCTATGCATTTATTACAATTCTTTATCAATTATGACAAGTACATATATAATAATTTTGAATGATTTTTGTTCACCAATTTTTTGTGCATATAGTTAAAGTAATATTTAAATTTTGATAATTGTTTTTATATTTACATGCAACGTAAGTTGATAAATTAAGCTTATATGTATATATATTTATTCGATGTTAATTTTTTTGTTTTTATAGAAATATTATCTATATTTGATATTAAGAAGTTCTGGCAAAGTAAAATAATTAAGATTAGCGTATCATCAGAAATTAAAATAATCTTCATATATAATTTAATTTAAAATTTCATTTGAATTTTTTAATATTATTGCATTGTATAATTAGGGGGAAAATGTGACTTTCTTTTAAGTTTTAAGATTTTTTTCACCAAATCAATCATGAATTTAAAATTAATTTTATTGAGTTACAAAATATCATCATGTTGGGAAGAGAGACAATTTTTATCAAATATGATTTGTAAATTCTATAGTCAATTATTGTGAGTTTTTATTTGATAAAAAATATTACTGTATGTTTTTTTAAATTTTTTTTAAATTCTAAGATTGTAATTAGAAAAATTATCTTAAATTCTATAGATTCTAAGTCGACTTTTGGAAAAACCATCTTAGGCAGGGTTTAGAGAAATTTGTAGGGGTCACCATGGAAGCTTTCTTGTGGGGTCTTATGATAATAAACTAGAGAAAGCTTTAAATTCTAAAATGAATCAAATCATTATTGTTCTAACTTTCATTTGTGAAATGTTGTCAAAATGTTAAACAACTAAGAAGCAAATTAAAGTTAGACTCAGACCTCAAATTTGCAAAAGAAAGATTCGAAAGAATTGAAAGTTTTGAAGAGCCAATATGCGGCACTACGAAAACAAGAAAAATTTAGCATTTACCAGCAGTAATTGTTATTAGCTTTTGTTTATTTGATTTGGGTAATATAGATACCTACGAGGATAAGCAGGATTTTATTACAAAAGTTTTATCTATTGAAGTTTTATTTATTTTTCTTTAAATAATTTAATTTATATAAAATAATTACGCATCATCTTTCTTGTTTTTCGTACTTTAGAATTTCATACCGTATAACAGTATTGTTATGAGAAAACATATTAACATCTGAATTGTTAAACATTAAAAACATGTACACATGTATGAACTTTTTGCGTGAAAGTATATTGATATTTGAATTGCTAAGATATATATATATATATATATATATATATATATATATATATATATATATATATTTCATTTTAATTATTGAACCTTTCTCTAGTTTATTATCATAATAATATTCTGTCTCTTCTCGCCTAACTAAAGATTTATTGAAGATTGTTTTCTCAGCAAATTTAAATTCTTGTTTCTATTTTTTTCATTCCAATTAAATTTGGGGAGCATTTTATTTATTATTTGTTTATAGTTTTTTTACTTCATTGTCATAATATTTTAAAAACTTTATAATATTTTTTTTTTACTGAAAAATTTCTTATTGTAAAACTTTTATGTAATTTAGTAAAAAAATTGCAAAATTTCCTCACTGTTACGCAATTTTTTCCATCTACTCTATTAATTAAATTTACAAAACTATTTTTACGTAGTAATTATAAAATATAATATATTCTTAAATTATTATATACTCAAATAATAGTTTTTAGTAACTATAAAAAAACATTATTCTTTAGTTATTAAAATGGATATAATATAAAATAAATATAATTATTTTCCCAAACTAAATACTGTGCAGAGCACTGAACCATAAATATTGAGAAACATATCTAACTTTTCTTTTTCCTTTTTCTTAAATATATCTCGTAAAATTTTAAAATATGTTGAAGAGTCTGATGACAAAAATTGTAATAAACATATCTAATTTTTCTTATTTTTATTAATCCAAATGGACAAAAAAATGTTATTGGGACATATATATGTGGACTGTTCACTGAAAACCACAAAAACATGCGATCAGAGAAGCCACTCCTCTGTGACGAACTCATCAAGGAAATCTTGTCTCGTCTTCCCGTGAAACCTTTGATCCAATTCAAGTGTGTGTACAAGGGATGGAACTCCCTGATGTCAGATCCCTATTTCATCAAATTGCACCTTAACAAATCTGCTGCGAAGGACGATTTGGAACACCTTCAACTGATGAAAAATGTCTGCCTCGGATCCATCCCTGAAATCCACATGGAATCGTGTGATGCAAGTTCATTATTCCATTCCCTACAAATTGAAACGTTCTTGTTCAATTTCGCAAATATGCCAGATTACCATCTGGTCGGTTCATGTAATGGGTTGCACAGTGGGGTTAGCGAAATACCAGAAGGATACCGTGTTTGTTTCTGGAACAAGGAGACAAGGGTGATATCCAGAGAATTGCCAACGCTGTCTTTTTCCCCGGGCATTAGTCGTAGAACAATGTTTGGGTTTGGCTATGATCCGTCAAGTGACAAATACAAGGTTGTAGCAATTGCATTGACTATGCTTTCACTTGACGTATCTCAAAAGACTGAGATGAAAGTTTATGGGGCGGGTGACAGTAGTTGGAGAAACCTTAAAGGTTTTCCTGTTCTTTGGACTTTACCTAAAGTTGGTGGAGTGTATCTGAGTGGAACCCTTAATTGCGTTATTATTAAGGGAAAAGAAACCATTCATTCTGAAATCGTATTTATTTCTGTTGACCTTGAGAAGGAGACTTGCAGATCACTGTTTCTTCCCGACGATTTTTGCTTTGTTGATACAAATATTGGAGTTTTTAGAGACTTGCTGTGAGTTTGGCAAGATAGCAACACCCATCTTGGCTTGTGGCAGATGAGGAAGTTTGGAGATGACAAGTCTTGGATTCAATTAATAAATTTTAGTTATTTACATCTTAATATTCGTCCTTATGAAGAAAAATCCATGATTTTACCATTGTGCATGTCTAACAACGGAGACTTCTTCATGCTGAAATTCACTAGAAATGCTAATGATGAATACCAAACAATTCTGTATAACCAGGGGGATGGTAAGTCTCAAGTTTTTGTCATTCCCTCAGATAGTTTCAGAACGTTGTTGTGGCGCAACCTCAAGATTTTTACCAAAAGTTTGGTCATACCTTATTGAAATTCTACAGATGTAAGTTCTTGATTACCCTATTTAATTGGCATCATCTAATTTTTGTCTTTTCAATTATATAATGATAATCTCGAGCGCTTTGTCAGATGTTTAATTCTTTCACTTAATTATGTGAGATCTAATCTATATCATGTATTAACATATATTCTTCTCTTAGGTTGTGAATTACTACTAGAAATGTAGCATCTGGTAACCAACTTATTAGCATGTAAAGAAATATTGTGGATTCTAATAAAATGTCATTTGTTAACATTTATACTACAAATTGTTAGTGTTGCCTGCTTCTCTTTTGTTATCACTACCATTATCAAATTAGTAAGCTGATATAGCTGTGTTGGGCATCATATTACATTCTTAGATAAAATTAGATATTAATTTCATTTATAAGAAAATTTAAGAAAAGAAGTAATGAAACCACTGCTTGTGAATTCAAGGATTCATTCATCAGCATCTCAATCTTAATCTGTGCTATCTTTGTCTGATCTCTCCGACCTATGCTCTCTCTCTCTGTCTTTCTTTGACATGTTTTCTCTCCCTCTCTTTCTCCAAATGCGAGCTTCATCAATCTCTGCGACACTAGATCTGAATATTTGTGCTATTTTTACTGTATGACTTTAGCTTTGAACGATTTCAACCTATAATCACAGGTTTTATACTTTTTGATATATATGTCGGTTTCCATTTTGCATAGGCATTCGATCAAAGCAATGTTTTTTGTGATTTATTCTCGGTCATTCACCTCTTTCATTGCTTTGTAAGTTTTGAATCGTAATTACAGGATTTTAGTGAAATAGAAGTTAGATCATTCTACAGATCTTGGTCATTTCATATTTCATTGATTCTTACATCTACAATTACATTCTACAGATCATTGGTCACAGGTTTTATACTTTCTGATATATATTTCTTGCATCGGCATGCTACATCTGTTAAACTTTGCTTAACCAACTTTCTAAGACTTTCAACTAACAAAGTTTTTTTTTTTGCAGGTACGGAGACAGAAAGAATGGTACATTATATTGTAGTATTTATGTCGCTAGTTCTTTAAATTGGAATATCATCATTGAGAAACAGATACTGATGCGTTGTTGTAACTGTGACAATTATTAGCACTATGGCTAATATATTTCAGACATAATTGACTTTATATATATGTTCAATTCAGTTGTCAATTTATCAGGTTGCAACTGTTCCTTGGAAACGATACCTGGCTATAATACACATAGTCTAAACTCTTAAGAGATTTCTGTTATAGCTGAATCCCTTAGATGCAATGTGATCTTGCTGGTCGGGTGCAACCTCGAGTTTCTTAGAGGTTGTATCAAAAACTGATACTTGACACAATGCCTCAATACCAATTAAGCTGAAATTCTCCACCGACTTTGCAGGTGGTTATACACATAGATGTATTCTTAACTCTTAAGTTTATTTAATTTTCTAATATATTAAATTTTTCTTAACTCATATTATAGACTAATTAGTATACTATCTTTTTTATTAGAGCAGTGCTACTAAATATATTGAAAAGATTGGAATTTATGTGACACCAGTACAACGCAATTATACACTAGCAACTTTCATAAAAGCATGCTGAACGAATTGGATTCAAGCCTATATACAAGAGTTTTCTAATAAATCTCATTTGCTAAAATGATGTAAATAATAATTTCTAGTATTTTAAATCATGATCCAGTTATAGAAGCAGTTACTAGAAGGTAGATCAGTTACAATTTTCACCGGTCAGGCAAATTTCCATTACTTTTTGTGTGACTCCAGATGATATTGATTGTCCCTATGCTCGATCCTTGATCAGCTTACAGGTTATGACTCAAAACCTGATTTTAGTGGTCATACTCAGATCATTATCATTACATGCTAAGTCCTCATGGTTCATGATGAAGTCTGTATATAAAAATACTACATGCATGTATGTGTGCATTATGGAAAAATACTGCCAACACCTTATCTTGGGGGAAATGTCTTGAAAATTATGACCAGGCCTTGCTTAAAGGTTGGTGTAGCTTTGGAGTGTTGATCACAAATGTTAAATTGAAAATTTTAGTTATGTAAATTTGAGTCTAGTTTATCTATTCTGGATAAATGTACCAAGTTACTTGCTTCAGGGAATAGAAGAGAAGACTGCCAAGTTGAAAGGAAGTGAGAAGGCTCTAGTTGCACGGCATGAAGCTAGTCATGCTGTAGTAGATACTGCAGTAGCAAACCTTCTTGCTGGACAGCCACATGTTGAGGTAAACCATGGAAAATGCTCTATTTTTGGCCATTTGTCACACTATTGAACTATAATTATTATCAAATACTCTGATTGATGATTTGTAGTTCACACAGGCTCTGGTTATCAGACTCCTGGTTTAATGACTTGTGACCAAAATTGGTTAATTTCAGTTTTTATTTTTTTTATTTTTAGGTGTGGACTTTGGAATATTTATTTTAGAATTCATTTATCTTGTTTTATGGTGGGAAATTAAAGAAAAGTATAAATCTGATATGTGTGATATTCAACGATAATAAAACAAGTGATAAATCAAATATTCTGTTCCATTTTTTAAATACACTAGTGCTTTATGGGTGTGCCTCTTGGCACTCCCACTAGTCCCACTGCTCTAACAATTTTTTTTATCCTCAAAATACCCTTCAATGAATACTTGCTCCTTATTTCTTGTCTAACAAGTAATTGTTATATTTACGCTGATTCCTTATGATTAAAAATAATGATTTGTTAATTTAAAAACCATTTTATTGTTTTTTAATTCCTAATTAACCTCACTTATGTGATTTTTTTTCTCTTTTCATTTTTGTTTTCTTTCCTTTACTATATAAGACACACTAAATTCAGGTTTTCAATAATAAAAACTGAAGAATATATTCCTTCATGAAGGATAAGTTGAAGTTTCCTCCACAAGATTTCTTTAAAGAATATACTTATTGTATATATATACTTTTGAAGTGTGGTTCTACTGGTAGATAAGAAAATTAAAATTGTATTAATTTGAAGGGCTAATCTTACTGTTTTGGAGGGTCTTGGTGCTCATTTAGAAGGTAACTGTACATGCTGTATTTTATATTTGATGATTGGTGGAATGTTTGTGTTGATTGCCAAAAAATTAATAGTGAATACTTGCAATTTTAAAACTTAAATAAATTGTTAGTATCTATGTTTAGGGATAAGGCTTAACTATAAAATAGAAGGTCTTATATGTAGTATGTCATACTTATATACTGTTGCCACCAATATTTTTATAGTTTTGTTGTTAGCATGTCAATTTCTTTTGTTGTTATGTTCATTTTGTACTGTATTAATTAAATTCCTATTTGTGTAATGTATGGTATTCTTTTCCAAGGTTGGATTTTATACAAGAAAAGCCAGTAACTAAATGATGAATATCCTTAAGTTTGCATCATTTATTTTCCGCCTTCTTGCAAACTATGTCTAAATGAAATTAAAAGCTCTTTTTTCTTTCTATGCATTTATTACAATTCTTTATCAATTATGACAAGTACATAAATAATAATTTTGAATGATTTTTGTTCAACAATTTTTTGTGCATATAGTTAAAGTAATATTTAAATTTTGATAATTGTTTTTATATTTACATGCAACGTAAGTTGATAAATTAAGCTTATATGTATATATATTTATTCGATGTTAATTTTTTTTGTTTTTATAGAAATATTATCTATATTTGATATTAAGAAGTTCTGGTAAAGTAAAATAATTAAGATTAGCGTATCATCAGAAATTAAAATAATCCTCATATATAATTTAATTTAAAATTTCATTTGAATTTTTTAATATTATTGCATGGTATAATTAGGGAAAAAATGTGACTTTCTTTTAAGTTTTAAGATTTTTTTCACCAAATCAATCATGAATTTAAATTTAATTTTATTGAGTAACAAAATATCATCATGTTGGGAAGAGAGACGATTTTTATCAAATATGATTTGTAAATTCTATAGTCAATTATGGTGAGTTTTTATTTGATAAAAAGATATTACTGTAGGATTTTTTATTTTTTTTAAAATTCTAAGATTGTAATTAGAAGAAACCACAGAAACCTGCGATCAGAGAAGAAATCACAGAAACATGCGATCAGAGAAGAAACCATGGTCGCCACTCCTCTGTGACGAACTCATCGAGGAAATCTTGTCTCGTCTTCCCGTGAAACCTTTGATCCAATTCAAATGTGTGTGCAAGGGATGGAACTCCCTGATGTCAGATCCCTATTTCATCAAATTGCACCTTAGCAAATCTGCTGCGAAGGACGATTTGGAACACCTTCAACTGATGAAAAATGTCTGCCTCGGATCCATCCCTGAAATCCACATGGAATCGTGTGATGTAAGTTCGTTATTCCATTCCCTACAAATTGAAACGTTCTTGTTCAATTTCGCAAACATGCCAGGTTACCATCTGGTCGGTTCATGTAATGGGTTGCACTGTGGGGTTAGCGAAATACCAGAAGGATACCATGTTTGTTTCTGGAACAAGGCGACAAGGGTGATATCCAGAGAATCGCCAACGCTGTCTTTTTCCACGGGCATTGGTCGTAGAACAATGTTTGGGTTTGGCTATGATCCGTCAAGTGACAAATACAAGGTTGTAGCAATTGCATTGACTATGCTTTCACTTGACGTATCTCAAAAGACTGAGATGAAAGTTTATAGTGCGGGTGACAGTAGTTGGAGAAACCTTAAAGGTTTTCCTGTTCTTTGGACTTTACCTAAAGTTGGTGGAGTGTATCTGAGTGGAACCCTTAATTGGGTTGTTATTAAGGGAAAAGAAACCATTCATTCTAAAATTGTAATTATTTCTGTTGACCTGGAGAAGGAGACTTGCAGATCATTGTTTCTTCCCGACGATTTTTGCTTTGTTGATACCAATCAATTCTGAAATCAGGTTCATCCGCCACTACCAATCAATTGCTTGCTTGAATCGCTTTTTAGGTTTTTTAATGTTTTTTTTTCATTGTATATGTTTGTACACTTTTTGCATGTTTTGTGCTTGTCTTGATTTTGATTATTGTATGCACTGCATGTGCACTTGAAGACTCTTGTACCATTAACTGATAATAATGGAGGTATTTCTTGTGTCCTGTAATTTTCTAATATTGTCAGTTCATTCACTCAGTTCTGTAAAGACTTAACAACATCTAGTAGCCATTGAAAAGAAGCCTCTAATACGCTTTGAGAATCCTAAAAGAAGGCTCTCATAACCTAATTTGCACTTTCGAAATAGATGTTAATAACTTGTATCCACATCCTTGGAGATACTTCTTTTAGTTGAAAGCTTCTAGGCATTTTTAGAGGATCAACTTTTGATCTTTGAGGATCAGTTCAGAGTCTCAGAATGTAACTTGAATAAAAAAGTTCATTGTAAACAGTTGAACCATTTGTTGCTAGAGAACTTGATTATCTTTGATTCACTGGGTTCACTCGGGCAGAGTTGGCTTTAACATTTTACAAAGTCTTCAAGCCATTATTGACAATGAAATTAATATCCGGTACATGATCAAGTCTTTCAACATTTTATCAGTACAAATATTGGCTTCACGTGAAGATCTTTATATATATATATATATATATATATATATATATATATATATATATATATATATAAAGTAGATGTGCGGACATTTTTGTAAAATCAACTTTCCTTCCTTTTTTTAGTCTTTATTTTAGTAAAATTGAATCTCATATTTAAATATATGTGCTAATTAATGACATTTAAAAATTTGTTCTCTCTTTTCACGGCTGTTTACTTTTAATCCAATTTATACGTACGTTTCAAAATAGTTGTTAATCAATCGTATTCATGTCCTTGGAGTTACTTCTCTTAGTTGAAAGCTACTGGGCGGTTTTAACCTATCAACTTTTGAGCTTTGTTTCTGTGTAAAGGTGTAAAGGTGTGGAGGAGGGAAAGCATATCTCTTGGATCAAATGGAAAAAAAAAATTTCTTGAGTAAGAGAAGGGAGGATTAGGAGTAAAGGATGTTGCAATGTTCATGGAATTGCTTGCGAAATGAAAATGAGGAAAATAATTAAGGATGATGGTAGTCATGGTTTTAAATAGCGGAGAACAGCCGTACTTGCGGCCATATCAATCGCATTTTTTTCGCAATGTAAAGGTTTTCTGGCAGACCACAACCTCAATTTAAAACCATGACGGGATTCTTTGGTGCAATGTTTTTAAATCAAAGTATGGGGGCTGAAGGGGATTGGGAAATTCAGATGTTGTGAAGAAAGCCTCCCTTTGGTGGAGAGATTTGGCAAAAGTATGAGGTGGCGAGGATCCAACTTTCAAACGTAGAATATTGGAGGCTAGGGAGTTGTAGGGATTCTAAATTCTGGCTGGACAACCGGAATGGTGATACAGTTTTTGGGCTTTGGCTGACAAGTATAGCAGGTTATTCAACAATTCTTGTAATCCGAATGCCCTGGTGGCTGAAATGGGATATTGGGTAAATAATTGGTGTCGCATATGCTTTTTCTCTGTGAGTTGTCTGATTCAGTTGGGAGAAAATGTTACTATTGGATGGGGCTGCAGGTACCCTCCCAAACAAACAATGTTATTTTTAGAGGGGCCAATGGGAATTGGGAAGCTGTGTTGTGTGGCCGCATGGGATCTGGCAAAACATAGAGCTTGGGCATGGATTAATGCGAAAGGGAAAGGAAGAAAATTCTCTTATTGTGAATGGGAGATGAATCCCAGGGCTTGTTTGAATTGTTTAACGTTATGATTGTTTCGATCTCTTTGTGAAGGAAAGGAGATCGATTGATATGATGATACAGGACTTACGTGAATGTTGAAGGAGTAGGTAAGGGTTGGCTTTTTTGTATAGCTTGCTTATTTGCTTTACACTTAGAAATATACGCACGAAGGGTCAACAGCAGATGATGGTTGGGTTTCATGGTTAAACTGTATTTGTGCTGCTGGTATAGATACACAGAAACCATGTGAGTCCATTATTCCTTGTTGGTGCACGACCTTGTATTTATGTTGTTATTCCTTATACAAGCTTCTTTATATATATATATATATATATATATATATATTCCTTTGGCGGATCAAAATAAATAAAAAATATTTTGAGCCTTGTGGACGAGATTCTAGAGGGTAATTTGAAGAAAAAGATCATTGTAAACAGTTGTAGCATTTGTTGCTAGAGAAATGATTATTTGGACTCACCAGGTTCACTAGAGCAGACTTGGCTTTAACTTTTTCAGACAGCTTCAAATTAATTCCATTTTTCATTATCAAATTGATATGAAGCACATGATCAAATCTTTCACAGTTTTTATTATAGTACAGAGATTAGCTTCACATGAATGGATGTTCTTTTTAATATAACCAATGATTTTTATTAGATATATGTTTCAAAGTTTTAATTAAAAAAATCAACATGTCATTATTTATTAGAAGAATCTGATGACAAAATTGTGAGAAACTTATCTGATTTTTCTTCGTTTTCTTAACCCAAATCGACAAAAAATGTTAAGTGTGTGCTTTTTTTCTGCTTTTGCTATGGCTTTCCTAGTAGGTAGACATTTATATAAGGATTTATTGCACTAAGTTTGTTAAGAAATCTGCCTTGTTTTTAGCTCTGCATCTTACGCCTGATTTATTTCCATTTTTATTACAGCTTTTATTAAAAGATTAACTAAATTTATCTCTCTAGTTATATTCACTGTTTAGGAAGATGTGTTGAGAAGTACATAATTTTGATTTAGAGTGTGTTGTCACTTCGCTGAAAGCCACAAAAACATGTAATCAAACATGTCATTTTACTTTATTTGATAAACTTGAACAGTCTTGTTTTAAGTCATAAATATTTCTAAGAAATTTTATTTGGTAACAGTGAAGCGAATGTGAGCATTACCCACGTCGACTGATTTACGATTTTATTGAATAAAATTGATTTAATTAGATTCCGCATTTTATATATGTTTTTTTTTTCATTTATATGTATGTTGGAGTAGAAGGATGATTCTAAGTGGTACTTTAACGATGGCAGTGAGTAGATTATCGATGTACTTATACTGCAAAATCAATTTTTATTAAAACCTCAAGTGGCATATAAGCATGGACTTGTGATTTTTTCAGAAATGGGGCTACTCATTACTCATTAAGAATGATTTCTTTTTTTTTTTTTTAGGTGAATGAAAAATTATTTCAAGTAAAAACTTTTACGCCCATATAGAATACCTATTGATCTCTTATGATAAATAGTTTTTTGATATCAACAGACGATAAAATTAAAATGAAGAAAAATTGTACGGACAGAAATTAAATCAATTATTTTTACTAAAAAGGTTGAAAAGAAATGTAACACAGAAATGACAAAAACATTAATTTTAGGATCAAGCTGATTAATCACACTAGACAAAAAAGTTAGAATTAAAGTTGAAGTTTAATTTTTAAATATTATTAGTGTAAAAAAATTATATGATTAATTAATTAGATATTTTCTTAAATGAAATTTTTTAAAATAATTATGAATAATATGAGAGATCAAGTAATATCAAGAGTTACTTTTAAAAAGTTGGTTTTCATCTTCTCCCTTCATTTTCTTATATATAATCAAATGATTCTAAATTTCTAATGAATAACTCACTTTTCATCTTAACCCTTCATTGCGTATACAAACATAAAATTCATACATCAATAAAACTATTAAATTGCATCAAAAACTCAAATACATGCATTGCTTTTAAAACATTACAAATACTCACAACTGTATTATTACTAAAAGTGACTTAAAATTAGAATTACTCATTTTTTGAAATTAACTTTACTTTTTTCAAATTAACTATAATAAAAATTTAGATTGAATAAGTATTAGAAATAACCAAAAAAATCAATAATTTATAGTCAATGTTAAAAAGAATATAATAAAAAATGACAAGTTTTATATTAAACTTTTTAAGGATCAAATTTTCTAAACAAGCCCTCCCCTCAGCTACACCATTATTCTCCTCTTGCAGATGCAGATGTAATACCTAAATATAACATACAAATCCGTCACAAATAAAAATGCACTGTACCATATCATCTGCTACTACAAAAATATAAGCATTTCATCAGGCAGAACTCCAACCTGATGCAATCCTACCCCGCAAGGGCATTGGATAGAAAACTGCAAGTAGATTGGGCCAGATATGCAAGAGAAGGCCCTAGGGTTCTTATGAGCCTTAGGGTAGATTTCGGGCCCATGGGCTAAGTACGAGCCCACTTATCTTTGTAAATATTAGATTAAGGTTTCATTATTTTTGGGCCTTGTATTTAGGGCTCCATAATGTAGGTAGGGTACCCTAGAAATATAGGATTTTTCAGCCCTTGTATTTTAGGGCACCTAGACTAGTTTTTGTATTAGGGGTAGTTTTGTAATTTCACATGCACTAAGTGGATATTTGATGTGTGTGGTTGGAAATAAATTTAATTGAATTGGTAGAAGCCCAATCCAATTAAATTTTAGAGGGAGAGGTGAGCATTTGCTTACTACACCCCATTGCCACATCATATAGTCACACTTTGTGCATGTCCTTCATGCTTTTCATGCCTCATGACACCTAAGCACACTTAGTGGAGAATCTTGGAATTGATCTTGGATTAGTGGGCTGAACCATAACTAAAATTCACTAATCATAATTAGTGAAATTTTGGCTCCAAAGTTTGGCTCCACAAATTCAATTTCAAATTCAAGTGAAATTTGAATTTCCCTCCAATTTTGTGTGACACTTAGGCTATCAATAGAGGTCATGTGTGTGCATTTTTTTCAACTTTGATCATTTGAATATTAACTTCAGATTTCAGAGCTCCTTTTGAGCACAAAATTTCGTGCTCTTCTCTCCCTCTCCCTTCATTCATCTCCTTCTTCCTCCAAGCTCTTATCCATGGCCTCCTATGGTGGTGAGCTTCTTCTAGACTCATCTTCTCCTTGAAGTGGCGTCTCCTCTCTCTCTTCCTTCTCCATTCCGCTGCCATTTATCTTCCAAGAAGCAAAGGGATCCATTGATGAAGAAGATCCTAGGCCTACAAGCTCCAATGGAGCTTGCATCATGTGGTATCAAGAGCGTCTTCATCTAGGTGATGTTCTTTTGCTTCCTCTATCTTTTTGTTCGGTGAATTCTCTTTAATTCCTTGTTCTTCATCTTATTCTCCATGTATATCCTCCATTGTCTTGTGGTTTGGTGCTGTTTAGAGTAGATTAAAAAAAAAAACCGATTAAATCTTAGATCTACAATTGTTCTTGCATTTCTATGGTTCAAATTTTGTAGATCTACTCTTGAATCTTGTTTTTGTGATTGATTTTAGGTTCTATCAATTTTCATTCATAATATTCTTGTGCTGAACCTTTAGATCTAAATTTTGTTCAAAAATATTGATTAGAAAAAAAAACACAAAAATCTAAGTGTAAATCACTTAATCCATGTTGTCTTAGAGTCATGTTTAGTCATAGTAATTGTCACATTATGTTCTAAGTTTGTGTTGAATTTTATTTTGTTGATTGAATTCTAGATACATTTGTTCATGTATTCTTGTCATTCTTAGCCTATCTTTTGAATTTTGAGTCTAATTCATGCATGTTATTTAGTTCATAACATGTTCTAAATCAATTCCTAGAGGTAGTCTTGTTCTTGAACTTTTTTTTTTGCTTTCTAAGTTTCCTACATGATGCCTATGATGAAGTTGAGGTTTGGTGCTGAGTTGTGGCTGGATTTGTGAATCAAAATAAGTCTTAAGCTCTCTTTAATTGTGTTACTCAAGATAATTGAGCATAAGCAAACACAAATTGTAACTATCCAAGCCTTAAGCAACACAAACACTACTCTTGATTTCTAGGTTGAAATCGCTGGTGCTGGCAGCTTGAACATACGAACTTGTATAAATTACTGGGAATTGGTCACTACGTTTTTTGAGCTGAAACTTTTACTGAATTTTCTAGACATCTGGAAAAAAATTATAAAAAAAGAACCAAGCGATTTGGATTAAAGGAAAAAAATAAGAAAAATATTACAAGTTGGCAGAAAAATCAGTGTCCAGGAAAAAAAAAGAAAAGTGAAAGGAAAGTGTGCTTGTTGTTTTGGCTCAAAATTTGTTCTATAATTGGTGCCTATTTTATACCAATCCTAGTTCTGAAATTTCAATTGAAAATTATTGTGAAAACAAGTGCCAAAACTAGAGGTTTCTTGAGTCTTTTTTTTTTAGTTTTTTCTACTCTACTCTAGAGCCATTCTAGGTTTCTCTTTGAGTCCTAGCTTGCTTTTTTGTGCTTTTCATTGCTTTAATTGTTGAATAATCCTTGGAAATTTGTCTTGTTAAAACTCTATTGGTTTAGCTTTCATTTCATTTTTTTTTGGTCTTTGGTTATTGCTTGTCTCTTTGTTTCCTTGCTTGTGAGTTGCCATATAGGGAATTGGAAAGGAGGATTGGTGCCATATCTTGAAGAATTTGAGTCCAGAAGCAAGGGGCCAACCACCTTAAGAGCTATTGGACTAAGAAGCACTCCAAATTGAGTGAAATACTAAAGATATAATAGCCACCACAATTGAGGACTTTTTTTTTTTGTAATTTTGTAATTGGCAATTTGTTTTGCTTTCAAATTTTGTAACAAAAAGGCCTTTCATTGGAAGTAAGTTGGGAGCCTCCAATAGGTCACCCTACTTCCATTTGTGTGTAATAATTTTAGGCAATTTCCCCTTAGGATAGTGAGTGTTTTGTTGGGAACCTTAAATGAGGTCATCCAAACACTCTTAGGATCCGCCTAGTTTGCATTTCTTGCACTTTAATTTCTTGCTTATTTTCATAGTTTATTTCCTTTACCCTCCATTGTCAAACCGCCTAGATAGCTTGCCTTTTACCAATTAGTTTTTACCTTATCTTTCACACCTCTTTTAGTGTTTATTTTGGCTAGTTTCAACCATAGTTTCTTTTAGCTTTTGTTTTCAAACCCCCAACAAGAAAGAACCATAACTTAGGAACCAACATGAGTCTTCATTCTTCATCTAGTGTTAATGGTGAGGGTTCTACTCCTAAGGACCCCTTGTATAAGATATTAGATGAGTTGAGATCCCTTAAGTTGTGGAAAGAAAAACAAGAGAGAAAAGAAAAAGGTAAAAAAAGAGTGGAAGAAATAAGTCAAGATGAAAGAGAGAAAATAAGAGAGGAAGAAAGAAGAAAAATAATGAAAGAAATGAAAAGAGAAAAACATGTCTCCTATAGTAGTCATAACTCTTGCAAGAGCCTAAGTGAAGAACTTCGTGACTATTATGAAGGAAGGCATAGGTCACATCTTAGACCTCACTCCCATAGGAGAGAAAATGAAAGAAAGCCTCAAGAGGTTAACATTAAACTCCCATACTTCCATGGGAAGGACAATGTAGAGGCTAATTTAGATTGGGAAATAAGGGTAGAGCAACAACTTAAAAGGAAGTCTACTTCAAAATCTTATGGCTCTCACTCTTATCCAAAGAAAGACCAAGGTCAAGGAATCTTAGGGGTGAGACCTTCTAAGCCCAAAGATGATAAGGGTAAGACAATAGAAAAGCAACCCCTTAAGGCTAGTATGCAAGAGAAGACTAGCTCCATGAAGTGCTTTAAATGTCTTGGAAGAGGACACATTACTTCTCAATGCCCCACCAAGAAAACCATGATTATGAGGGGCCAAGACATTTATAGTAGCCAAGATGAGGCTACTACTTCACCTTCCTCTAGTAAAAGTGAAGAAGCAAAAGGGGAAGAATCTAGTGAAGAGATCTACCCCCAAGAAGAAGGACAACCTTTAATGGTTAAGGAGGAGTGTAAGGAGGTAAGTGTCTCCTCCAAGAGGTTAGCTAAGAAGGAAAGACATTTTGAAATAAAGACAAATATTAAAGAAATTTCCCTTCTTAGACAACCTCCACATTTTCTCCTTTGTAAAAAGACACTTGTTAGCATTGCCACATCTCTTAGGCTTGAGTTTATTCCTCAAGTAAAGGAGTTGTTGGATGAGGGTTTGGTTCGCAAGAGATTAAATCTTTGTGCTTTGTTGGTGCCCAAAATAGGTATTATTAGGCGCCAAATCCCAAAAATAGGTGGTGTGATGAATGCTTTGGGTGGTGCAACACTCTTTTGTAAAATCACTCGTGCACCCAACATCTTCATGATTTGTGTACATAGGGACTCGTTAGGTAGGTTTGTTCTTATTTTTAGTTTCAATACAAACTTAGGCACTCATATGGGACACCTTAGGTTTGTCATATGTTTTGGTAGGAATAATCAACATGAAAATACAGAAAAAGGTATGTTCTATTGCTTTACTTTTCTTAATTTTTTAAATTGTGATCAAGGGGTTCCCATGAACCCTAAGAGAATAAAGGTCATTCCTGAGTGGCCCGCTCCACCAAGTGTAAGAAAAATTTGGGGTTTCCAAGACTTAACAAACTTTTACAAAAGGTTTGCCCCGTATTTTTCTATACTTGTAGCACCACTCATTGAGTTGGTGAGGAACCATGTTCCTTCATGGGAAGATGCCCATGAAATGAGTTTTCAGACCTTACCTTACTTCAGCATACTAAACACCACTAATACATATGTTTTTGTTATTTTTACAGGTGTTGAGGGAAAAAGCCCAGAGTTTCAAGAACCTCGGGATTTGAGGTCAAATCCTTTTCAAGGGGGAGGGAGCATGATGCAAGCTCCATTGGAGCTTGTAGGCCTAGGATCTTCTTCATCAATGGATCCCTTTGCTTCTTGGAAGATAAATGGCAGCGGAATGGAGAAGGAAGAGAGAGAGGAGACGCCACTTCAAGGAGAAGATGAGTCTAGAAGAAGCTCACCACCATAGGAGGCCATGGATAAGAGCTTGGAGGAAGAAGGAGATGAATGAAGGGAGAGGGAGAGAAGAGCACGAAATTTTGTGCTCAAAAGGAGCTCTGAAATCTGAAGTTAATATTCAAATGATCAAAGTTGAAAAAAATGCACACACATGACCTCTATTTATAGCCTAAGTGTCACACAAAATTGGAGGGAAATTCAAATTTCACTTGAATTTGAAATTGAATTTGTGGAGCCAAACTTTGGAGCCAAAATTTCACTAATTATGATTAGTGAATTTTAGTTATGGTTCAGCCCACTAATCCAAGATCAATTCCAAGATTCTCCACTAAGTGTGCTTAGGTGTCATGAGGCATGAAAAGCATGAAGGACATGCACAAAGTGTGACTATATGATGTGGCAATGGGGTGTAGTAAGCAAATGCTCACCTCCCCCTCTAAAATTTAATTGGATTGGGCTTCTACCAATTCAATTAAATTTATTTCCAACCACACACATCAAATATCCACTTAGTGCATGTGAAATTACAAAACTACCCCTAATACAAAAACTAGTCTAGGTGCCCTAAAATACAAGGGCTGAAAAATCCTATATTTCTAGGGTACCCTACCTACATTATGGAGCCCTAAATACAAGGCCCAAAAATAATGAAACCTTAATATAATATTTACAAAGATAAGTGGGCTCGTACTTAGCCCATGGGCCCGAAATCTACCCTAAGGCTCATAAGAACCCTAGGGCCTTCTCTTGCATATCTGGCCCAATCTACTTGCAGTTTTCTATCCAATGCCCTTGCGGGGTAGGATTGCATCACAACCCCCCAACAATATAGGAATACAAAGCACCAATTCCGCTGAGACTAAAAAAATAAAGTCGAAAAAGTTACTGGCTCCTTCTGTGAAAGGATTAAACAAATAAACCTTACCAAGAATAATTTCACATCTCCATCCCTCCCAATGGTTCCAACTAGTTACCTGCTTTTGCACTAAAAAAAATTGTTTCTTGATACACAAGGAATAAGATAAGGTGATATGGAACAAGTGAACGTGGTTGTTTTCTCCATCACTGATTTAAAAATATTTGCAGACACCAATGGCAGATGCATACACCAGAAATTTTGTATTCACAAAACTTTGAATTGGCTTTTGCTCATAAAAATTACTCCTATCCCAATTATCTAACAGTGTTGAAATTGCTACAAATTTCTAGAATATTCTTAAATATAATATGTATGAAAATAGTAGAATATCCTAGAACTATAGAATATGGTAGAACAATCTAGAACTATAATGTGTATGAATATGGTAGAACAATCTAGAACTATAAGTCTATGTATAAGATAGAAGAATCTAGAACTATCATGATACTAATCTATCATGAAAACTCTAGAAAGACCTAAAGTAATGTAGAAACATTCACCACCATTGAGAGGTTGGTGACTTGAGCCTATAAATAGGCAATTGGTATGTTGAAATTGATCAATCCAAGAAATCAAGGACATAGCCTTCTTTCTAAAACAATTCTCTAAAACAAAATTTGCATGCCCCTATATATATATTTCATTTTAATTGTCAAACCTTTCTCTAGTTTATTATCATAATAATTTTAATATGAAAATGTTTCCCTATATTTTGTCTCTTCTCGCCTAACTAAAGATTTATTGAAGATTTTTTTATCAGCCAATTTAAATTCTTGTTTCTATTTTTTTCATTCCAATTAAATTTGGAGAGCATTTTATTTATTATTTGTTTATAGTTTTTTAACTTCATTGTCATAATAGTTTAAAAAATTTATAATTTTTTTTTACTGAAAAATTTCTTATTGTAAAACTTTTATGTAATTTAGTAAAAAAATTGCAAAATTTCCTCACTGTTACGCAATTTTTTCCATCTACTCTATTAATTCAATTTACAAAACTATTTTTACGTAGTAATTATAAAATATATTATATTCTTAGATTATTATATACTCAAATAATAGTTTTTAGTAATTATAAAAAACATTATTCTTTAGTTATTAAAATGGATATCATATAAAATAAATATAATTATTTTCCCAAACTAAATACTATGCAGAGCACAGGCCCATAAATAGTGAGAAACATATCTAACTTTTCTTTTTTCTTTTTCTTAAATATATCTCGTAAAATTTTAAAATATGTTGAAGAGTCTAATGACAAAAATTGTAAGAAACATATCTAATTTATCTTATTTTTGTTAATCCAAATGGACAAAAAAATGTTATGTGTATTTAACTCAGGATTTATTCCACTAAATTTGTCCAGAAATCTGCGTTGTTTTTATCTCCTGCATCTTTCGCCTGATTTATTTCCAATTTTATTACAGCTTTTATTAAAAGAGTAAATAAATTTATCTCTGAAATAAAATATATTCATTTATTGAAGGGTTAAACCCTAGCAACATTGGGACATATATATGTGGACTCTTCACTGAAAACCACAGAAACATGCGATCAGAGAAGAAACCACATAAACATGCAATCAGAGAAGAAACCATGGTCGCCACTCCTTTGTGACGAACTCATCGAGGAAATCTTGTCTCGTATTCCCGTGAAACCTTTGATCCAATTCAAGTGTGTGTGCAAGGGATGGAACTCCCTGATGTCAGATCCCTATTTCATCAAATTGCACCTTAGCAAATCTGCTGCGAAGGACGATTTGGAACACCTTCAACTGATGAAAAATGTCTGCCTCGGATCCATCCCTGAAATCCACACGGAATCGTGTGATGTAAGTTCGTTATTCCATTCCCTACAAATTGAAATGTTCTTGTTCAATTTCGCAAACATGCCAGGTTACCATCTGGTCGGTTAATGTAATGGTTGCACTGTGGGGTTAGCGAAATACCAGAAGGATACCGTGTTTGTTTCTGGAACAAGGCGACAAGGGTGATATCCCAGAGAATCGCCAACGCTGTCTTTTTCCCCGGGCATTGGTCGTAGAACAATGTTTGGGTTTGGCTATGATCCGTCAAGTGACAAATACAAGGTTGTAGCAATTGCATTGACTATGCTCTCACTTGACG